>NC_092257.1:2947387-3129887 GCF_036320965.1 Panulirus ornatus
TTATATTTTCGCTTCGTCTGTTGGGAAATCGATTGTGACACCAAGTGATTACTCTGTAACATGCTGGAAGAAATCTCAGTGGAGTAGGGTCCTGAATGCTTGTTCCACTGAGTGCAATGTCTTCGTTCCCTTCAGCGAATCACTAACCAGTTTTCTCTTAAGCTATTCAGTATTTCACTATTAACATTTTACATTGCGAAACTGATCCACTACAAGAGACCCCAAGCTGAGCTTACGATAGTATGGGATGTCTATGAGCCGAGGAGGCTGGACGTATATAGCAGTGTGCGATGGTTGCATGCTCAGCAACGGTGTGTACGAAGGCTGCAGCAAGTTCAGCACTGCTGGACGCATAACAGTGTGTGCTGGTGCCGGAGGCTCTTAACCAAGAGGATGCACATCAACACTATTTAACACGTCAGCAAGTTTTTGCCTCCACCAAGTTCTGTTTTTTTTTTTTTTTTTGGTTTTTTTCCCCTCCCTCGTAACTACGTTCGATTCGCTTAACCAGCTCACACTTTTTGTGCCTCCTGTCAGGGCGGTGGTTCGTGGGTCCGCTGAGAGTAGAGGGAGAAGACCAGATATCTCCACACTGAGGTACAGAGATAACATCAGCCATGTATTGTTTTATAGAAAAGTCATCCCTCGTTGCTATAGCAGCTGTCTAGTGATACAGTTATTCACTGGTATAGCTAACCACTAACCTTGTTTATTGATAGAGCTATATAAGGATAGATCTATACACTACTTGAGCTATTTTTCTAATAGAGTTGTAAATTGATGACGCTATTTATTGATAAAACTGTTTATAATCTTAGCTGTTTACTGATAGAGTTATCTATTGATGAAGCTATTTGCTAATCTATCTATTGATAGACTTAACATTTGTTAGTGATATTCACTGAGAGCTATTTATCAATGGAGCTAATTATCAAAAGAGTTATTTAATGATAGTGGTATCAATTGATATATGATTTTTTCATTGATGTAATCTAAAGTTATTTCTTAGACAATGTCTGGTAACTTTATTCTTGCTGTACAAGGGTAAATTCTAACTGCTGACCCTGAACTCAGAGAATACACGTCACACACAGAGTAAATTACTATGCCTAAATATTGGGAGCTTGACCATAATTCAGATAATCTTTCAAATAATATCCTGAACCCTGCACATTGACCTCTTGAGTTTAAACTCGTATGAAAGTTTAAGAATAAATTGATGAGTAGCATGGAGAAAAAAAAAACTAAATCAGTATCAGACACTCAAAAGGTTAACAACTATAACAACACAAAAAGCTGAAAATTCTATCAAAAAAAATTCTCTCTTACAGTGGATCTTACTGTGAAGAGGCCACTGCCAGCAGCTATGAACAAGGTGTAGAGATCTTCAGAGAAGCTTTGGAATAACGAAGTTAACAAAGCGAAAAATAGATAACAAATATTGCAAAATGTTCTTGCAATACTTAACCTCCTTGTCATCATGGCAATTAGAAATTAACATGGTGATTACATGCTTCAGACCGAACCATCTTTTGAGAAGCATACACTGAAAAGACAGATGGAAGCACATGATATTCTCTGCATCACTGAGGCGAACCTGACATTGTGTATTAATAACACCGTGACTTAATCAGTGGAACAGGACACCAGGTATAGCCCCTGTGTATCATGCAGCTTGAGATATACAGTACGCCCGTTATATCCTCCGTGCACCTCAAGATATTGATGAGGTGTGGATTACAGACGAAGAGAATGATGATAACGATTTGGAATAGATGGTTGGCACAGATGGTGATCACGGAGGCCATCTGAGGCCAGAGGGCTCTCTCTCATATTGTCATCAGGCTTAATCACAAATGTTACCAGCGTAGACTGTGACAAGCAGTGTCACCTTTGGTGCCTGAGAGAGAGAGAGAGAGAGAGAGAGAGAGAGAGAGAGAGAGAGAGAGAGAGAGAGAGAGAGAGAGAGAGAGAGAGAGAGAGAGAGAGAGAGAGAGAGAGAGAGAGAGAGAGACCAAATACTGTCCTCTGGTACGAGACGTCTCGCGTTACTATAACGAAAACAGAGAAATACCAGATTTCTCCCCAAGACAGACTGAAGGAATTTTATGAAGGATCTCAGTAAATTCCTTTTCAGCTCATAGTTGTCTGGGTGGAGTGTATGTGGGAGACAGGGTTGGAATGAGTTCGAAACCTCTCTTGTCTGGCTCCTTCCTCAGCTTCGGCTAACCTCCAAAGGACACCAGACATAGGGAGAGAATTCTCACATTCCGGGCAAAACACAAAACCCTCTTAAATTTGTTGCAACGTGCAGGCTTCTGCAACTTTGCCTGGTCGGTCTATAGATTACCTGAGCTCCAGTACTGTCATCATCTTGTTCTCTGCAACTTCTTGTTCGAGCAGGTCGGTAGCTGAGGTTTACGAAGCTTCAGGGAACAAAAATATATAAAAGAAAAAAAACCCAAGGAAGGCAGCCACACCGTCGCCACCATGGTTCTTCCAAACTGTTTTATGTTTCCACTTTACAAAATACAACCGGTGGTGGTGGTGGTGGTGGTGGTGGTGGTGGTGGTTTGAAAAAACTCGACTGATTTGGGAAAAAACTGGTTGATGGAAGTCTGCACAACGATTTTCGTTCTTGCTCGCTTACACGTTCACTGCCTTTTGATTCCAGCACTTGGCAGTAGTTCCCCTTACGTCGAAGAGAAGGTAGACCTTCCCATCTACACGCCAGAAACAACTGCTAGGATTATCTTATGGCATTCCTACGCCGCTGAAGGCTATCGAAAAATATAGATATATATTGAAGTTGGACATAAACTGAAACATACGACTGTATTATTACGTAGCAACAGAAAATAGCTGGCAACAATATTTGCAAGAATTGTTGCCCGAATTAGGGTCGGAGGCCAGTGAAAAATGATCGTGTGTGCAGAATTATATGTGTATATATAGTGGTAGAATGTGTGTGAGCGGATGTGATCTTATTTCGTCTGTTTCCTGGCGCTACCATGCTGACTCAGGGGGTGGCGATGCTATTTCCTTTAGGTGGGGTGGCGCCGAGAATGGATGAAGGCGAGCAAGTTTGAAAATGTACATGTGCGTATATGTGTATGTATGTGCGTGTTTATGTATATGTTTGTATATATGTATATGTGGATATGTACAATTTATGCATGTATATGTACGTGTATGTATATATGTGTGTATATGAGTAGATGGGGCCTTCTTCGTCCGTTTCCTAGCGCTACCTCACTAATGCGGGAAACGGCGATCGTACATGATAATGATAGAGTAATGATAGAAAATTATATATATATATATATATATATATATATATATATATATATATATATATATATATATATATATATATATATATATATATATATATATATATATATATATACTATACTATTCGCCATTTCCCGCGTTAGTGAGGTAGCGCTTAGAACAGAGGATTGAACCTTTGAGGGAATATCCTCACTAGGCCCCCATCTCTGTTCCTTATTTTGGAAAATTAAAAACGAGAGGGAAGGATTTCCAGCACCCCGCTCCCTCCCCTTTTAGTCGCCTCCTACGACACGCAGGGAATACGTGGGAAGTATTTTTTCTCTCCTATCTCCAGGGATAATTTATAAAAGAAAAAAGATATACCCGCTTTAATACTACGTGGAACAGTGTGTTGTGCTGATAAAGGAGGAGAGACAGTCTTGCTTGTTCACTGCTGTTTACTTTCTCTGTGATGAATGGCGACAACTTAAGTAATTGGAAGGGTCTTGGCCTAGGTTCTCTAGGAAGCTATCCCAACCTTCCCTATTTGAATAGGGTGTCCAGTGGCAACATGCTCCTCCAAGCATAACCTTCCCAATTGCCAGCATAGTTTACGCCTTCGTGAGGAGCCTAACCAAACAACATCTCATCTGAGGTGAAGCAAGAGTCCATAAGAGACACGCAACTCTATCGCCGTTCGACCTTCAGCAGGATAATGGATTAGAACAGGAGGAAGGACAGAAGCTGAGTGCCTCTCGGTACGCCATTTGGGAGACACTGGATTCATTTGATCCACAACTTTGATGAAAATAAAGAAAACGGACGCTTTATACGAGCTATGAATACTACGACGACATTAAGTGATGGTATCAAATGCTCTCTGTGTAAGCATATAATCGTATAATAACATAATCCGACTCCGATAGTATATAATTGTTGATAGGTCGATGCCATATATGTAGCCTCTTGCATAAAGACACATGCCCTTATTTTGCTGTTTTAAAGCCTTCTTGGATAAGTGGGGCTATCATTGCTGACAAGTTGGAATTAGGAAGAATATATTGCAATGGTTAATTCTAACAGCTTTGAGGATCAGAGTGCAATAATTCACGGGTGATTTTAAACATTGCCTCAGTGACAGTTACTGTGGAAGGAGTTTTGAGCCCACTTTACCGCCTTTGTCTTGTGTTTAGATTCTAATTCAAATGGGATTCATGAAATCCATGTAGAATTCGTAAGTAATATGTTGGAAGTTCGTGGGCCCAGTGAGTGGAGACAACTGGTAAGATGGAGAGTAGGATTCCACCCACCTTGTAGAAACGCTACCCAATTTGTAGCGGGTACCAATTGGTAGAAGTAAAGGTCAAGCCAATTGTAGGGGGTTAGTGGTGGTAGGACCACACAACCACCCAATTGTCGTCCAACGCCGAGGTTGTTTGCGAAATTGCAACACGGGAGAGAACCTTCTACCAGTCTTCAACTACCCTGTCATTACCTGTGATTTCAGACCGTGTATGGCAGAAGGGAAGGGGTGACTCGTATATGCTTTCCAGGTGGCCTCGTACATATGTTTTTATGTGCGTCTATGTGTGTACTTATATGTACGTTTGTGTGCCGGGTCCTCCACACGTAACAGCACTGATCATGGGGAAAGTGACGCATACGATCGTGGTCAGTCTTTTATTCTTTTTAGATTTTTTATGAAATAGAAAATCTTTTCCCAGTAGCACGTCTGGCACTTCGGTCTTTGTTCCTCTGTCAATGTTCGTCATGCGTGACGGTCAATGACACTTAAGGTGGGTATGTGGAAATTAGAAGAGGATCGAAGTCTATTGGGAAAAGGAGACAATGTCTCGTGGCATGATACAAAAATAAACATCTCGGGGGAAATGGACAGATTATTCTGTGAAAGGAACAATAGAACTTGAGGAAAGAGAGAGAGAGAGAGAGAGAGAGAGAGAGAGAGAGAGAGAGAGAGAGAGAGAGAGAGAGAGAGAGAGAGAGAGAGAGAGAGAGAGAGAGAGAGAGAGAGATGATTTTGAGAGAGGAAGAAAAGTAATTTGTAGACAAAACTTATCATTGTGGAAGGGACAAATCATCTTGTGAATTAGTGTTTGATAAAACGTGAAGCAACGCCATTGATATTTGGTGATACTTGTCTTTGTTGTTGTTGTTGTTGTTGTTGTTGTTGTTGTTGTTGTTGTTGATAGAGGAACCAAGAAATTCAGTTGTATGAGAGACAGACCCACTAGTGGTATGGCTGCCTTAATCCTTCTAATGGTGAGTCTTTCATAATCTACATCTTTCCTTATTGGTCTTATCTTTTTATCAGTCGTTATCTCGGGTTCCATGCCTGGCCCTCATCTCACCTAACTGAGTCCATTTTGCGTCTTCTAACCTCAGTCCTTGACACCTCTGTCTTTACGTCACACCCACACCTTCCACACCAGATGGCTCTCCCGCTCAAGACCCTGCAGGACCAGGTGTTGTGTGTGTCGTTTCGCGTCGCTCATTAAAACGACGAAGTAAACCACGATAACGTGGGTCGAAAACCGACGCTGGGACTCAAGGTCCTGGGGTTTGAATCCTGACTAGGGCGGTGTCCTCGAAGGCTCACAGACGGTGCCACGCATCTCCCTACTCAGCCCAGCTGTGAAGGAGCACAGCTTCCCCCGCTAAGGTTAACCAAGGGTTGATGTAAGTCATACGTGTTCCTCTAGGAGAAATGGACTCGTCCGCTGCAGGAGGAGGAAAGTAACAAAGTAACAATGACATTCAACGACTCTCATTTCCTTTTTAAGGTCTCACTACTTCCTTTCCCTAGATCCCTACCATCACAGGGAGTGAGGATGAAGCAAAGATGTTCTATAATTCCTTAATGATATTCACCAAATAAAACAGATGTATCTGTGCAGAGTTCAAGGCAAAATTCTACTAGTGTCATACAGTTCCAGCGGAGTTTATCCCATCTTACTTTAATTTACATTAGACCTCTCTTGGTGAGGAATATTAAGGTCACCCACAATATAAGGATGTAGAGAACGGTTGAATAGTGGCATCTCTCTGAAAATAAAGTCCTCGAAATGTGTGGCAGCTTTTTGTATTAAGTAAACACGACAGTAGATAGTATAGGTTGGTTTATGCTGTCTTCTTATAATGGCTTCTTTGTAACCCTGATATAATCTTCGCTGTTGCTTGTCACACTGAATGTATCTCACATTAGCTCTGTCATGTTCTGGCATGAATCCATTGTCGAAGATCGTGAATCTATGATATGTTTGCCACTCGTAGTTGTTCTCTGCACATCAGTATTGACCTGCAGTCATGAATCATTGACCTATCTATATCAAGATCTGACACTGCAGTGACCTCACGCCTTCAAGACACAGTCTCCCGAGTTGAAATGGACCAAATCGTCTTGCATTCCAGCATGGCGGTCGTAGGTCTGTCTTACTATGGCAAGTGCTTGTACCCCTTGCTCTGCAGTGAGGAGATTCCCAGCGACACTGTCTCTGCTGGAGACGATACATGACATTAATGTGACGTTCTACATCTAGGAACCTCACGTACCATTGTCCTGGCCAGTACTGTACATGGGGTACACTTGACCCCCTGGTGGATCTCTCATAAGTGTACCCCGGGGTACACTTGACCCCCTGGTGGATCTCTCATAAGTGTACCTCGGGGTACACTTGACCCCCTGGTGGATCTCTCATAAGTGTACCTCGGGGTACACTTGACCCCCTGGTGGATCTCTCATAAGTGTACCTCGGGGTACACTTGACCCCCTGGTGGATCTCTCATAAGTGTACCTCGGGGTACACTTGACCTCCTGGTGGATCTCTCATAAGTGTACCTCGGGGTACACTTGACCCCTGGTGGATCTGTGAGTCACTTCCCCTGCAGGTAAACCACTCAAGAAATAAATTATATATTTACTGAATAACAGTAAAGATATCTAACAGGTTTATAATACGAAGTTGAGAACTGCTTCTCTTAAATCTAGATATGAGAGAGAGAGAGAGAGAGAGAGAGAGAGAGAGAGAGAGAGAGAGAGAGAGAGAGAGAGAGAGAGAGAGAGAGAGAGAGAGAGAAATGTCTGAATTAGAATTCCAATCGCAGGAAAGTGAAGAGAACATTATTTCATAATATTTACATATCTTTCTCATACATCACAGAATATCTTTCAGTACCTTTTATAAATTCTCTAAAAGAGCGTCACATAATTTCTTGAGATCGAGCAGAAAGGAGTTTACCCAAAACCATCATCTTGCGTTACTTATATTCCTTTATCTTTAAAACCCTTGGTATGTGAGAGATCTGACAGATCTAGATATTTCTATTGATATTCATAACCCTAATTGCCAAAACAAACATTAGAAAAAAGTCTTTCAAAACATATCAAAGATAAGATTTTCTTCGCCAATGTAAAGTGAGTCTTTTTAACCTTTGCTGAAAGATCTTCAAAGAATGTACTCTTTTCGCGGACATAGAATAGAATCCCATTTACACGAAGAGCTACAAGACTAGACAAAAGAGATAATAAGATGGATTGGTGTGTACATAAAAAGAAAATATACAACTACAGGAGAGACTTAATAATAAAAGGTAAAATATAAAACGTCAGAGAACCAGAGAGCAAACGAGATTATGATTCACAGTAGACACCATCGACTGAGCGTCACACACACACACAAAAAAAAAAAACCTGCTCACTGCCCTCTGGTATCTCAGACTGATTTGCATATATCATGATGAATTAGGCCACCTTTGACGCCCTTTGGAGGGGGTCTAG
The DNA here is from genome assembly GCF_036320965.1 of Panulirus ornatus. Classification (NCBI taxonomy): domain Eukaryota; kingdom Metazoa; phylum Arthropoda; class Malacostraca; order Decapoda; family Palinuridae; genus Panulirus; species Panulirus ornatus. Next base: position 2,955,456 of record NC_092257.1, read on the forward strand.
AAGGAGCGCTAGAGTGGGTCTGCTGGATACATGGACGGTGGTTTCTGAGATTACTGAAGGTCTGGTATCGCTATAGAGCTTAGACCTTCATCCTGTGCTATCTAAAGTCCCTCACTTGTGCTCTATGGTCTGTGTAAGAGTCTGAAGGGATGTTTTTCTTGGTTTGGAGAAATGGGTGTCATGGGCGTTGCACAGGGGGAGGGAAAGTCGAAGATAGGTCCCCCAGGTCAACGAGTTTGGTAGACGTAACCAACACAAAAGCACACCTAAAGAAATATTGTGATGTTAACACTTACATTCACACACACACAGACACAGACACACACAAAAAAAAACGCCCATCCACCCACACACACACACACACGCACACACAGAATAATATGATCTCAATTTCCTCATAAAACAGTCTACAAGCGACCTCACGACAAGCTGGGAGTAACTCCTCATATATAAATCAGATGTGAGGTGGTGTGGTGACTGCCTGGCTCATTATGCTTACGACCTCATCCAGAATACGAGTGTAATCATGTCAACAATTAGTGGGGTTCATGCTTGCAAACTGTGCCGTCTGCGGATGCATCAGTCTCTTGAAACACATTTTGGCGTACCAATCCCTTGTCTCATATCCTTGTGTACCAGTCCCTTGTCCCTTTCTCTGGTGCGCCAGTTTCTTGTACCATTGCACTCGTACCGTCCCCAAGTCTTGCAGTGATCTCAGACACTACATCTACGGATTCAAGGTATACTACAGCCTATAAGGAATTACGGATTGTAGGTATACTACAACCTATATACAGTTCCGGATTGTAGGTATACTACAACCTATATACAGTTACGGATTGTAGGTATACTACAACCTATATACAGTTACGGATTGTAGGTATAACACTACATATTTTCAGCTATGGATTCTTGTTATACCACAGCCTATATACAGATGGATTAGGCACACACAGAACTCTCCTCTATAGCTCATAAGTGCGCTACGTGCCCTGTGTACCACAGACGTATGCACTATCCTCGCCTGACGAGCTAAACTCATCCTAAACTTTCTAGAAATACGTCGAGGAAGAAGTGGTACCTGTTTTTGTGGCGTGCCCCGTCCTCCGTCCTTCTCTCAGCTGCTTCACCTATACTAAAGTCCATGTATGTCCTCACATGAGATAGTGTTTCCACATTTGGGAAGGCGCATCTTAGTCCCCTCCTTCGCCACTCTTAATGCAATCCGCTCCAGCGCAGGGACCATTAACAGCGCCCTAATTCACCCACCTGCCTCGATAGCCGTTTTGTGTGTGTGCTCTCTTGTCGGACGTAACGGTACTGAACCCATTATAAATGCTTTTACGATCCTGGTTGTCGGTTCACGTCATCTGTAGACTACCGAAACCCATTAACCCTTTCTCTCAATATAAATTCCCCACACTACGTGTGTGTGGAACTCCCACCGTGTACATATATCTCCAGCCATATATGTACCAGGTAGCTCATCAAACATGAATTATACAAGCTACCTGTCCGCCATCTCTCACAAGATGCTACACATGCCTTATACACATTAAAGGGAAGTGTAGGATCGGTGTATCTGCCGTGGTTATACCCACTTGTCATCTGTCTCTCGTAGAAAAAAAAAGATAGATGAAATAATACGCTTCAGTCCTGCTTTGGGCAAGACTTCGTCGTAGGTGCTCGTAGGTAGTAAGAGTCTCTCTCTCTCTCTCTCTCTCTCTCTCTCTCTCTCTCTCTCTCTCTCTCTCTCTCTCTCTCTCTCTCTCTCTCTCTCTCTCTCTCTCTCTCTCTCTCTCTCTCTCTCTCTCTCTCTCTCTCCTCTCTCTCTCTCTCTCTCTCTCTCTCTCTCTGCGTCTGATAATATCATCACATTTGCCTGAGTCCTCCAGCTGGCCGGCCACACTGCCCTCCCTCACCTGCTCTGCGACAAACTAGTTCTCGCCTACACACTCCCGTCTCCCTGACTGGCTCTCTCTCTCTCTCTCTCTCTCTCTCTCTCTCTCTCTCTCTCTCTCTCTCTCTCTCTCTCTCTCTCTCTCTCTCTCTCTCTCTCCCTCTTCACCCCGTCTTTTCCATGCTAACCATTTCCTCCCCTCGTCCGACACACCCACTTGGGGGGCTCAGCTTCGTCCATTCCAGCCTGTCTTAACTCGAGGATTAACCTCTCTACCGCTAGCGAAGCCACCCGACCTCCTACATAGGAGAATGAATGGTGAAACTAGCGTTCCTTTCCCATGGCGTCATGAGCTTGAGGCCCCAGTGCTGGGGGTCTGAGACCGTGTAGGGCGTGTGGTGTGTTATCTTGGTGGCGCCCAGCCAGCCAGCAAACAGCTATCCCGCCCTCTAGAACAGCTAGCCGCTCAGCCTTAGTGATCTAGACGTCTAGAGACGTATCTAGTCACTCAGACACGGTCATCTAGACGTCTAGAGACGTATCTACTCACTCAGACACGGTCATCTGGACGTCTAGAGACGTATCTAGTCACTCAGACACGGTCATTTAGACGTCTAGAGACGTATCTAGTCACTCAGACACGGTCATCTAGACAATTAGGGAATACTCTTAGTTTCTTAGTGAAACCTGGAACTGCCTAGCCAGTAGGGTATCTATCCCCCTAGCCATCTACACAACTGGTTATTCACGTTGACTGTTTTCGAACAATTCATTCACAAAGCTGTCAGTCATCTGCCTTTTGTCTACCTCACCAGGCAACCAGACAACCATCCACTGCTCCAACCATTCCACCAGACTACTACCACCTGATCCAACCAGACAATCATTCACTGGTCCAAACACTCACCCAGACAGTCGCTCCCTGGTTCAATCATTCAACCAGACTAACAGTCATTCAACCAGACTAACAATCATTCAACCAGTCTAACAATGAACTAACCCAACCACTTATTCAGGCAACCATCCAGGTGATCCAGCCATTCAGCAACACGTTCAAGCAGCCAAATTATATAATAATTCAACTCCCCAGCCAACCCAAATACATATAACCAACCAGTTAACCATCAATTTGATATAACCATATAGTATATGCACTCAACCAGACACCAGCCCGCCTACTGATGCAGACAGGAAGAAGCGACCACTTAGTTAACCTTTCACTTAAAAGGCCAGTTATTCAAGCGGTCAGTCCACTCCGCCCATCAATTGCCAGCCCACTCAACTGGCCAGTCAGCCACCAGTTATCAAACCAGACACCGACACAAATCCTCCGCCTGTCGTCAATCTCCAGCGAGCGAGGACACAATGAGGATCGAACAATGAGGATCGAACAATGAGGATCGAATGCTGACGAAGCAGATAATGAGCCACGATCAGTGAAGAGGATTCTATTCTTTCTCTCTCTCTATTCCCGACGCCAAAGATAACGTGAAAAGAGTAGAATTTGTGAAGTCTTGAAGGCGTAAATTCTTCTAAATATCTGACGTGCCGTGAAACATCAAAGATTCTTATGGTCACCACTTGACGTCGGACCTTAGTAAGTCTGCTGCGCGCCACTAGATGTCTCACTATCGTAACTCTTCTGCCCACCATTAGATGTCTCCCTCGTAACTCTCCTGTCAGCCACTAGAGGTCTTTCTCGTAACTCTTTTGCCATCCACTACGTGTCTGACCTTAATTCCCTTAGCCACCACTAGATGTCCCCAGCACCTTATACCCCTCGAAGCAGAAGGGTTACTCCAAATCTAGATTATGTTGAATATGAAATGAGTCGTTGTTATTCATTTCTCGGACCTATCCGTCGATGCTTACGAACCAACCCGAGCGCCAAGCCTGCTTTGGAGAAGTATTTCCACTTCTTTTTTAATGATAGGGAGTCTACTAGCTACGTCTTTAGGGGCGAATCCCTTCCTTCTGCACGGCATTTCCATCAGCTCCTCAAACCTCTTTACCACGACGGTACGGACCCTTGAGCACGACGATACGAACCTCGAGTAGGACGGTACGACCCTTGAGCACGACGGTACGGACCCTTGAGCACGACGATACGATCCTTGAGTACGACGGTAAGACCCTTGAGCACGACGGTACGGACCCTTGAGCACGACGGTACGGACACTTGAGTACGACGGTACGACCCTTGAGCACGACGGTACGGACACTTGAGTACGACGGTACGACCCTTGAGCGTAACCATACAATCCTTAGGTGCGATTGTGTGATGGTCGATCTAACCCTTGAGATTAGGTCAAAGGTCAGGCCATCATATACCCACGGGTCGTAACGTCGTGTTCAATGGTCGTACCGTCGTGCTTCAGCGTCGTACCGTCGTGCTCACGGGTCGTACCGTTGTTCCCAGGTAACCAAACAAGAATTAATCGTTTCCAGTGATGTGGACAAAGACTTAAACATATCATCGTAGCAGTTACTCTTGGAAAGAAAAGAAAAACTGGGAGTTTGGGGTGAGGGAAAGGCCCCCCGGAAGCTTGAGGAGGCGGGAGGAGCTGCAGCACATGGGAAGCAGGAAAAGTTCTGTGGACCTGGCGATGCCTCCAATGAATGGAGGGGAGTGAGAGGCCATTTGAGGTCCCCGTTTGGCTGGATGGTATTAGAGAGAGGACTCAGAGGCGTCCTTACTTGGGCCTCTGCCTGAGTTGTGGCTCACTGCGCCCAGACTCCATCTTGTCAACAGTGCTGTACGCTTTTGGCTCACGAGTGGGCCTCCACCTCTCTCTCTCTCTCTCTCTCTCTCTCTCTCTCTCTCTCTCTCTCTCTCTCTCTCTCTCTCTCTCTCTCTCTCTCTCTCTCTCGTTTTCGTGTAGCCTAGATTCGTATTAAGGAGGCCCCCGTGTATCATGGCGCTGATCTGAAACTTATTTGTTATCATCTGCGTCTGAGAAGTTGGCCCATGAGAATGTTGTTTACAAAATTTCCCTGATCTTTCTTAATGCCGACCAAAAGCAGGAATGATTTACCTCGGCGGTCTCTAAGCTCTCCAAAATTTTGGCCTGGCGGTTACCAAATGAATGAAACTTGACGGCCGAATAAATTAGCGAGGGAGGTTCGCTGATGTGTAACACTGTGACTCAGGGCCGGGACAGCACGCCGCCTAGACCTTAGCATCTCCCGCTACAAACACGATCACATCTGCCTTAGCGTCTCGAGGTCACTTCTAATCGAGAAGCGCACTAGCCTCCATGAAAACAGCCTCATAAAGTCGGCCGCGCGAATGGGAGTGATGCCAATTTCACAATCGCATCTCCGAAGTCCCCCTCCGCCCTGTGTCTCCACCCAAGTCAAAACCAAACCACATTGACCCCTCTACAGTCCTGGTATAGGGTCTAATCTTCATCCATATTTCTCGCTTCGCGCCAGGAATGTTGGTTCTTTTTTTCTACGTTTATAAAGATAATTTTCGTCCTGTTGACTGACCGACTTGATAGGACACAGTGGACGGATGCCTTGTTGCAGGACAGGGAGGTGGGTCAGGACGTCGGCTGTACAAACGGTAAATAATGTGGCTGATACCAGGGTTGTGTGCCGGTCTTAATCTGGAAATATCACTGTTTCTATTTACATTACAAATTAAACCTACCTTTGGTCTCGCATCTCCTTTATTTACATCCAGAACTGGTGCATCAGGGCCGAGAACTTCCATCCTAACCCTTTGTCAAAGTTCTGTATTATTTGAACATATCTAAGTAAAAATTGGATGATTACGACTTCCTAACAACCCATTTCTAAACAGTTAGCTTCATTGGTATCTATCAACAACTTTACATATCTACAGTTCATCAATATTTACTGAATATCTTATTGTACTTTACTGTAGGCATTGCTGGGTGCACGGAAGCGGTAGCTCCTTGCGCTTTCCATAGATGGCATCGGTTAACAGAAGAAAAAAGCGTCCCTGAGTCAACCTGCATACATTCAATGTTTGCATTTGTCTGTTACATGTGACAATGTTTGTCAGTGTCGGTTCTTGCTCGTAATAAAGACTCGGATAAAGTGTTTGGTCGTGTGCAAAATGTATGTGTTGTGATGAACTCCTCCCTGTTGGGGATTTCATCTGTCTCTCCTGGGGATTAGACTTGTCCCTCCCAGTGATTTACCTCGTCTTTCTCTTGGGCATTCACGTTCGACATTACCTTCTGGAGTCTTTCTTTTATTCTTATTTTCTACCGAAGCAGAATAAATAGTGGAGAGAGAACAATTCTCAAGACATTTATCAGCTCCTCAGCATTACGAGAGTGGCGGTTGGGTAAGACGAAGGATATATACTGTTAGTATTATGTTACCCTGAGTTTCTCAGACTCTCTCTCTCTCTCTCTCTCTCTCTCTCTCTCTCTCTCTCTCTCTCTCTCTCTCTCTCTCTCTCTCTCTCTCTCTCTCTCTCTCTCATTCCGAATCATTTCCAAGCAGGAATAATTCCAGCGCGTCTCTTGTAGTATCGCTTTTGCGAGGAACATCTCCCACCTTGGCTAACTCCTTTTCTGCTCAAGATTACAGAGACCCACTCTGTACACACCGGAATACTTAACTTCCCACAAACACATCAAGGAAAGAGGATCTGAGATCACGAAAATGATAAGAATGAGCGATTTGTTGTTAAAGCAACACTCGACATTACTGCCAAAAATTATGTTTAAATCTGTTTCAAAAAAAGATCAGATGAGTTTGAGACGACAGTGAACGATAGACGAAATAACAAGAGAAAAGAAACGTTCTTATCCTAATGAGCTGCGGCAGGTTTGTGTGTTTATAAACAAAAGACATATGACGGTCGTCCAAACGTTATACAAATTCCAGTATTCTTGAGAGACAGTTTCCCATCCTCTATGACGAGTGTTTACCTCCACTGGCTGAGCCTCTATGGGCCACTCTGTGTTAGTTGCTGGTGACCGGTGCATCGAAACATTCAACTGAAATTATACTCGACTTCAAAGCATATATTAGAACGTCATGTATCGTCAAATGACACGGAATTATCAGTCATGTGCGTGGTGTGTGCAACCGATCCATTGAGGCCGGTGTGATGGAAAATATAGGAGAGGTTTTCGTCTACGTCGACTGAAGTGAGATGGTTGTTGACGTTCACCAGGGAAGCCATGGACGAAGTTCGTAAGACGTGAGTTTTATATCCACGAGATCTTGTGTACTGGTGCGAGGAGTCAAGGTTTCTTTCGCGCTGTGTTTTTCTCGTTGTCTTGACGGGGTTGGCGCTTGTTGTGGGAGTCCCATGTCTGGGTAGCTGACAGGAAGTTGCTGTGGTCGAAGGGGTTATGGGGGAGCGGGAGGAGGGAGAGAAGGATAGACTTGCCGTCAATTGATGTTTATGGAGTAGTTTCCTTGTGATCTGCGCCACCTACTTGCCTTCACTGTAGAATTTCCCTGAATCATTTGAGCACGACGGTACGACCCTTGACCACGACGGTACGACCCTTGATCACGACGATACGACCCTTGAGCACGACGGTATGACCCTTGACCACGACGGTACGACGCTTGACCACGACGGTACGACGCTTGACCACGACGGTATGACCCTTGATCACGACGGTACGACCCTTGAGCACGACGGTATGACCCTTGAGCACGACGGTATGACCCTTGACCACGACGGTATGACCCTTGACCACGACGGTATGACCCTTGACCACGACGGTACGACCCTTGATCACGACGGTACGACCCTTGACCACGACGGTACGACCCTCAGGTATGATAGCGTTACTTTTAAACCTAACCTCACCATGAAGACCATGATAACCAAGAATCGTTCGGTCGTTCTCGAGGGTCGTACCGTCGTACTCAAGGGTCGTATTGTCGTCCTGAAGGCCTTAAGTAGCCAATCATAGGCAGGAAAACACCATTTTCTTTCATGCAGATAAATTCCAGGTTCCATTCATCTGAAAATCCACAAGAACGAAACGAAAGCATTCGTTTTTCTTCCATTGGCCAGGCAACACGAACGTAACAAAAACGTAAACAAGGCTTCGTATTGAGATAACTCTCTCGTGCGTTCTTTTAGGAATTTGGCTTCAGATCCGTCGATTATGATGCATGAGAGACCAGATATGATCACACGGTGAAATTACTTTGTCCATCAAGCAGAAACGTAATCGAAACGGAATATATTATCTTCTTTATACGGAAATGAGTATCTGAGATGTGTGTCCGCGCATGAACTCACACACACACACACACAGGCATCACACACACACACACACACACACACACACACACACAGGCATCACACACAAACACACACACAGAGGCAACACACACACACACACACACACACACACACATATGTGCAAACATGTACACTCACAGGGAAAAGAGACATTTTCAAAAAACGTTAAAGTGATGGTCTGTACTTCAAGATATCTCTAAGGTCAAAAACATTTCATCCCTGATAATGTGTACATAAAGAGGAATAACATTTGGTTATTAAAACTTTGTAAGAACTCTGTTTACATCAGGCAGGATCCGTGATATTTTTCTTTGTGCATCTGGCAGCGTACATGATATATATATTTTTTCGTGCAGGGTACGAAATTGTTGATGATTTTTATAGAACTGGACATGGATTATCATTTTTCTTTCGTGTATATAAAGCAATCGCATTACGTTATCCCTTCCGTTATATAACGAAATTACTTTATTGCTTTACTAGTGAAGGAAAGATATACTCATACGAGTGATAAATATCATTTATTCAATCATTTTATAACGCTATTTTCATCCCTAATCACACCATTGGGAAAAAATATCGTACATCCAAACCCCAAGACCCTAGAGAGAGTCTACCAATTCCTGTAAGTCTAAACTAAATGAATATGTTTAGCATTATTCACGACCTATACTTATAGCCCCAGAGAGTGACTCCAATTTCCTCCGTGGTTTCTGCCGATCCACAACCGACCAAGAGATATTGTGTACACCGGGAGGAAGCAAGGTTAAAGGAACGAACAGTTAAGAGAACGAACAGCTAAAGGAATGACTTGTGTTAGGAGAGGAAGGTTAAAGAAAACTGATAAAGAAAAGGAGAGGGTAAAGGAAGGAGCTGTCAAAGGAACTTACGGTTATAGATAAAGGAATGGCTAAAGGAACATACCATTAAAGAACGGTGTAGGAAGAGAACCAGTAAAAGAACGACCAGTTTGATAAATAAACAAAGAAATGAACGCTTAAAAGAACGAATGGTCTCAGGAACGGTCGCTGACGGTCTGAACCCTTGAAAAATCCTGATACACACCTCAATGTAAAAAGTACAATATGCAAATGATGTTGGATGTTCTATTATCGCTCTTCATGTTAGATGACTTGCGCACACAACACATCACTGCCAAGAGGCTGCATGAGGTGAACACTTGCAGCAACCTCATCCCATCAAATGATAATCATAGACGTAATTTATGTACGTTTCGAGAAATACATAAATAATGTACATAAATTGTCGATATCAGCTTATGAATATCGAGGACTTATATAGATCATACAGATGATCTGTCAACAAAACATTACATATTTCACACACACACACACACACACACACACACACACACATACATATAGATATATATATATATATATATATATCAAATGCTTACACAGCTTAAATACACAAATAATTACTATATATGGAATATGGGAATTATGTAGATGTAAAAGAAAGTCTTTTACCAACACGATTGAAATGTAAACACGTACAGATGTGAGTGTAAATATACGTGCGGTGGGCACCACGCGCTCCTCGTAGATAAAGGAAATTTAAAAGATGAAGCCCAACGAGTGTAGAACTCTCGCCCTCTTTACTGAACAATAAGGTAATTACATGTTGGTAATCACACACACACACACACACACACACACACACACAGTCCAGTGGCTATTTCATCGAGGCACAACATTACACATGTTCTTTGACAGGTGCGTCCTAAACCGCACACGTTCCCATGTCCCGGGTGTATATGACACCTACCCTACCCGCGCATGGTAGAGTCATTACCACTGTGTTTCTAATTCCCTCTCCTCTTACCACATCCTCAAACGTCCCCCCCCCTTGCGATGCGCACCCTTCTCCCTTCGCAGCATGGGCCACTCTCTCTTTCATCATAATCTACCCTTAAGCAACCATAACATATATTCTCTCTCATACGTGTGGTCATCATGTATCGTACGCGGTTATCAGGAGGTGTTGATATGAGTAATGACCCACTGTTCTTTTGTGGTTAAGCAGCGTCGGTTCTTGTGATCAGCTGTTCGACTCCCTCATCCCATATACTTCGACCCTGGACAGAACGCGCGCTGAAGTTTTAACTTGAGATCACCAGATGTTATCTTTCTCTCTTGATGATACAGTGGCAGGATGGTAACGCCTGACTCTCACAGTCCATGAGACCCTAGTTCGATTCCCAGGGTTACCGGGGTGCCCAGAGGCGTTTATCTAAACATGTTTAGGTTCCCATGAACACATAAACAGTCTGGGAGATGAAGCTCACCTTCATAAAGATCAACAGATGGTATAATGGAGATGACTGTTTCTACCTCATTATAGAACTAACAATAGTTAAGAAAAACCTGTAATTTCTCTTCAGTTTTAATTGGTACATCCATCAGAGGAGATTACAGCCTTGATTTAATAAGAGATGAATTAGTTTTGGCCTCTGTCCCCTCCCTCCCTCCCTACACGTCTCTCACTTGAAGCTGCAAAATGTCTCTTTATCTCTTCGTCTCTGTTTACGTCACAACAGGTGTATGGCTGGGAGAATGTTCACTGTGGGTCTTACCGCCCCGTTCACGGTTTCTTCCACGACTACTGTTTATAATGTGGTCAGGAACCCCATGGATCACTCTCTCTCTCTCTCTCTCTCTCTCTCTCTCTCTCTCTCTCTCTCTCTCTCTCTCTCTCTCTCTCTCTCTCTTTTTCTTTTCAAGTATGCTAATGACCCTTGCATGTGTCACTGCTTGCTTGTCATGCAGGGCTGCTACCCCCCCCCCCCACCTTCCTGACCCTCCACCCACCCATCATCCCCCCCCCCCCCCCTTCCTGCTCCTCCTCCTCCTCTTGTGTTCTGTCATTTGAATTTCCTTGGGGACCTCCTGCACCATCACTGGTCTTGTGGCAGGGGTGAAAAATGGCGTCATTAGGGAGGTGTGTGTGTGTGTGTGTGTGTGTGTGTGTGTGTGTGTGTGTGAAAGTCATCGTTAAGCGAAACACACAACGATCATTAAGTGCAACATCTTTCATGTCATTATACCTCTAGACCTTATGAGCCAACCAGATAGACAGCTGCTGAACCAGTTTTCCTAATGACTCCCCAACACCACTAATGAATAGACCTCGCCCTCCAGTGCGCCTAATGCGACGTTGTGTACGAGCAGGACGATATATCCCAGTAACCCTCAGCTTTGGTTCATGAGGAGCGAGTGAGTGAGGGATCGAGGGGGGGACAAAACTGATGAATGAGGTAAGGATGAGGAGGATATGTCTCTCTGGGAGCCTCGTGTTTCTCTCTCTCGTCACCAGCGCTGCTGAATCACCCTTATAAACGAGCTGGGAGACGCTCTGCGCCTCTCAACACCACAATACATCATTCTGAATCTCAATCAAGCATCGTAAAGTAGGATTTAGTAGGATTAAGTAGGATTAAGTAGGATTAAGTAGGATTAAGTAGGATTAGTCATGTTTATCTTTTTTTTCCCCTTAGGTTCAGAAGCGAGTTTCCACTGACCGCCAGTTTAGATCACTCAAATGATGGGGAAATTTTCCTCAAAGTATAAGGTACCGCTGGCATCCTAATCACCCTCCTGCCCTCCCTAATGGCCAGCCTTGCTCTCAACAAGCCTCGAAATGCAGCGCTGAAAGACTACGTCCGTGGCTGTTAGATCTCTCTTAACTTCCCTCACTTGGTCTTAACTTCCCTCACTTGGTCTTAACTTCCCTCACTTGGTCTTAACTTCCCTCACTTGGTCTTAACTTCCCTCACTTAATCGTAACTTCCCTCATTTGGTCGTAACTTCCCTCACTTGGCCTTAACTTCCCTCACTTGGTCTTAACTTCCCTCACTTGACCTTAACTTCCCTCACTTGGCTCGGTATTCCTGAGTTATCGTCTCCTTAACGCGACCCCAGTTTTAGACTCGGGCACGAGAGATCGATGGGTTCACCCCGGGAGTGAAAGCCTTAATTAGTATGACGTCAGGGGATCTGGAATCCACTCCCTTCCTCCCTCACACCACTCCCTCCTCCTCCCTCCTCGAGCTCGCCGCCAAACCCCTTCCAACTCCACCAGGTAAACAGCAGACAGCACGGTTGCATAGTCTCTCTCTCTCTCTCTCTCTCTCTCTCTCTCTCTCTCTCTCTCTCTCTCTCTCTCTCTCTATCCATGTGTGTGTGTGTGTGTGTGGTAAAGGAGGGCTGAACATTTTAAGATGATTTCTCTCTTTCGTAAGTGGTAGTTGGACATGTCTCTGTAGGTAAGAGAGCTGTGCTCTCCATGATGCAATTATCATTCCACACTGATGTTTCAGGTACAGATCTATCTCTCACGCAGATATTTCTCTCAACGGGAAATGTTTTCTTGATCATCTTCCTAGTTCGTTGTGTTGCTCCGGAGTGGAGTAAGTCTATGGTCGTTGTGTTGCCCCGGAGTGGAGCAAGTCTATGGTCGTTGTGTTGCCCCGGAGTGGAGTAAGTCTATGGTCGTTGTGTTGCCCCGGAGTGGAGTAAGTCTATGGTCGTTGTGTTGCCCCGGAGTGGAGTAAGTCTATGGTCGTTGTGTTGCCCCGGAGTGGAGTAAGTCTATGGTCGTGGCACATCCAATGTCAGCTGCTGTGGCACATCTGACGTCACTTCTAATGACACATATCAACTATAAATGTCTTTTAAGATTCGAAATCAAGTTTTCTTTAAGTTTACCTTGGTGATGAGAGCCACGGGGGTCTTGCCTAGTTTACTGCCAACCCGTGTTGTCAACTCTCGCCTATGAACATGATAATTTCCTCCCAGTATATATAGGAGCTGCACTTGTATAATATACAGTTCTTCCTGGCTTTAAAATAACTGGCATTCATTTCGACAGTCTAAAAAGTCTTGTGTAAACTAGACACTTCGAATGTTAAGATATCTAGCATTTGTTTTGGGCCCTGTGGCTTCAGAATGTAATCCACCATTAACCTTCATTACTTGTGTAGTTTCACTATTTGTCTCGTGCCCTCAGACCAACCCACCCCTGCCATTATCCTGACTACAGAGCAAACGCCTATTGTGGTTCGTTTCCCCAACTCCCACCAACGTTCGCTTCATGCATATCCATCATAATTGTACAAAACAAGTGGTGGTTGCCAGGACCCCAAGCTGATGACGAAGCATGATCAAGGAAGGGAATCTCAGGTGGGGAAAAGCTGGCTAGACTTACTTTCATAAAGAAGACGAATGCTACCAAAAGGTATCAGATACTCTTGAAAAGTATCAGACACTCTTCAGAAGGATCAGGAACTCTTACTAAGTATCAAGAACTTTTAAAAAGCATCAAACACTCTTAAGAACTATCAAACACCCTTAACGCACCAGCGGCACCCAGTGTGTATAAGGTCATAGGATCGGAAAAGGCGAAACCTTGTGTTTTCCGGGTTGTAAGATCCGATAGCTAAGTTTGCAGTTTACCCAACCATAGTTAATGAATTCCACTGACACACACACACACACACACACACACACACTGGGTAGCGAAGAAACCTGCTGCTCCCCCGTTAAGTTAAGCGACATAGAGCGCAATTAAGCCAAATCAGCTCCTTCAAGATAATGTTCTTGGCCTTAGCACCTTGTTTTTCCTAGGTGGATGGACAACTGGGAGTAACAGCAAAGAGATAAGGGACTTTTATTCTTGCTTTCCCCAGGTGGGTGGACGACTTGATGTGACACTGGAGAGATAAGAGACTTTTATCCTTGTTTTTCTCTTGTCTCTCGACTCCCTGAACTGATAAAGGGCGAGACTACTTCACTCCAGTGGTTGTTGCAGTGAATCATTGATAAATGATACACAGTGTATCATTGATAAATGATACACAGTGTATCATTGATAAATGATACACTGTGTATCATTGATAAATGATGGAAAACTTGAAGCAGAATTAACCTGAATAGAACACTGGTGGTCACGTCTCGGTGGATGGAAGGGTTTGGATTCCATTTGTATGAAGTATCTCAAACAAGAGATCATGGGGGGTCTAATGCCACTTGATCAAACAAGCCAAGTAGAACCATATATGTCTCTAGTCGGGTTAGGTCTTCCCAGTCATCCCATATATATTTCTGGTCGTCCTTCTAACAATCTTACGTCTCCTGATGGTCGTTTAGAACATTTTGATAAGTTTATTTTCATGTTAGGTCTTTAAGGTTCATTTCATGATGAATTTCCATGTCGTTTCGATACTCGGCAAAAAATGATCAGGTCTTTGTGAAAGAACTATAAAGTGTCGTTTAGGTTCTCTCCAACAGGGACGACTACATGTGTTTCTTTTAGTGGTTTAGGAGTCGTTACGAGACACAACCATATATGTGGTCGTGTGCATCACTCCAGCAGACAAGACCACCTCTCCACTTGGCCCGTTCGTGGTCTGTGGCTGGTCTCGTATGCTCTACCTGAGAGACAGACCCGTGCAAACACTTCCCATCATTTGGGGTCTGACTGTCTGAGATGGGTAGACCAATTTCATATCTGTCTCTACCACCTTTGTAGCAACTTTAATTAAATTTCAGATCATTGAAGTCAAAGATGTTTTACGAGACGAATGTAAACATTCGCAGACACTTTGGCACGCTTATTTCCTGTACAGGAGACACATATTTCCTGATGCAGCTGAGTACTCCTGAATTTCATGTTTCCTGATGCAGCTGAGTACTCCTGAATATCATGAATACTGTAATCTAAGTCTCGTTTACATTGCGCCATATGCACCACACGGGATAACATCCTCAGTTACATAATCGAACTGAAGAGCAGCTAAAGCACCACAGTTTACAGTTGAAGACAAAAGAGAAGTGTCTTGTGAAGCCTTCGCTTGCCCTGTGCGATACAACATCTCTGGGTCACGTATCTCCGCTCCATCATCATTTATAACTAATGTTTAGCATTATTGTCAATTCCAATTTCGTCTTTCTCGGCCCCCCGTCATTACCGTGGCCTCCGGGCACCACAGATATGAAGATGAATGTTTCGTATCATATAATCAATTGATGTACATTGAAGTTAGGGACGATGTATAGCATTATGGAGGAGGTGGATCTGTTTAGTGGAGATGAATGTGAGGGGGGGGGGAGGAAGATGGTTGATCTCAAAAGGAGTTTGAAATAAAGGACAAAAGTGGTGGAAATATATAATGAAATTCCTGGAGATATCACCTGTGTGGGGTGTGTGAGAAATGGTTTTTATCTCCAGTGTGAAAGGCTAACTGACTTTTCACAGTGGGAGGAGGTGGGCAAGGTTTGTCACAGTGGGAGGGAGATAAACCTGTGATACTGTCGTTCTCCCTGGAACTTGAACAACAGTGAACAGGACGACTCACATCAGGTCACTCAACGTATTAACCTCTTATTCTCGTCTTGTTTTTATCACAGGATGAAACATCCTCGGGGTCACGTTCAGCCTCGAGATCTGAACTCCCTCGGGGTCACGTTCAGCCTCGAGATCTGAACTCCCTCGGGGTTACGTTCACCCTCGAGATCTGAACTCCCTCGGGCTCACGTTCACCCTCGAGATCTGAACTCCTCGGGCTTACGTTCAGCCTCGACATCTGAAATCCCTCGGGCTCACGTTCAGCCTCGAGATCTGAACTCCCTCGGGCTCACGTTCAGCCTCGAGATATGAACTCAGACTTAGACTTATAACAGTTCTGAACGTAGAATTCCCTGTTGTGGTGCGGGTCTTAACACCTTATCGAAACTTTCATAAAACTACTGAACCTGATCATACAAAATATTAATTCTTTTAGATGTATGTAACAATGCAATTATCAGATGTACAGTTTCATAACACAGTTTATTCACTTCATCCATCATGCGTTTGGTGCGTTTCTCGAGTGCTAGCTGATTTCATGCTATGTCCTCTGGGTTATCTTTTCTTGCAGATACATAGCAGTGTCAATTTCCCCTTGTCCTTGCAAAAACTCCTTTTTATTAGATTAATGTATAAATCCCCTCATTCTAGTTATAATCTTTGTGACCAGAGAACACCATAAATCCCTTGATAATTGTCGATATCTTTGTGACTAAAGAACACCATTAATCCCCTCATTTTTTTTTTTCCAAAAGAAGGAACAGAGGGGGCCAGGTGGGGATATTCCAAAAAAGGCCCAATCCTCTGTTCTTAACGCTACCTCGCTATCGCGGGAAACGGCGAATAGTATGAAAAAAAAAAAAAAAATTAATCTTTATCTTTGTGACCAGAGAACACCATAAATCCCCTGATATTAATCACTATCTTTGTGACCAGAGAACACCATAAATCCCCTGATATTAATCACTATCTTTGTGACCAGAGAACACCATAAATCCCCTCATATTAATCACTATCTTTGTGACCAGAGAAGACCATGAATCCCTTCATACTTCATCCTTGTGGTTGGCGAACACCTTAGATCCTATCCCCTTCCGTCCATCACATCCTCGAGGATTAACCTCATTCGTGAAGGACATCCTCAAGAACCAGTTGTCTTTCATGAAGCAGATCCTGCAAGGACTAATCCCCACTGAGCTGCACATCTTTCCCAGGACTAGCTCCCATCTTGTGACACGTCTTACACAACTAACGTCAAAATCTAATCGAGCTGAGTGTCTTCCTTTGCGACAGACACACTTGAAACGCAACCCACTGATCCCCCCTAGTCAATGAAGATCCCACGGATAATTCACATAGGAGGTCTTAGATACGAGGCTTATATTTTTCTACGATTACCTTAAGCAGATTTGGTTGAGTCGCCCTTCAATTATCATATATAGTTTTCGTTTCTTGTCATTCCTTCCTGGGGGAAGGGGCCTTTGTTGTGGCAAGGTCTGCATTGCTGTTTCTCTGAGACGACATGTGTCCCTGGCAGAGAATGAATGGATGGGAATAATGAATGATGAATGTCCCGTGGTCAAGAGAACGTAATGACGGGTCGTGATGAGTAGTTATGATGAATGAGAGGGGTTATGGCTGTAATCATTACCTCAGGATTACATTACAGACTTGTGAGTCTTGATATGTAATGATATCTCGGAGTGATTCATGGGTTACAGCAACCCTGAGGGAGTTGGTCCGATACGAGAATAGAACAGAGCAATTAAACCTTGAACTCGACAGTACGACTCTTGTGCACGACGGTACGACCCTTGAACACGACAGCACGACCCTTGAACACGACGGTGCTGGTCATGGGTATGACGGCCTGTCCTCTGGCCTGATGCTATGAAGTATGTCGTCATACCCAGTGTTGTCAAGTCGCACTATGACATATGTCAGCCCCAGTAGGAGTAACCTAAAACATATGGCAACATAAGTAGGATTATCTCATATGGCAACTTCATGTGAAGAAGCGGGTTCCTTGTGTGTGTGTGTGTGTGTGTGTGTGTGTGTGTGTGTGTGTGCGGGGGGAAGGAGACCATGGAAGTTCTGCCATTTAGTATAATATTTTACGTAAACTTGACAGAGTAACAGCCCTTGGTGAGTGTAGGTGTCAGGAACACTGGCTTATGATATATATACACACACACACACAACAACAACCATTCCAAACGTATAAGTTACGTGGTAAACTGAAATATTGAGGAGGTATGCCATCAAACATGCACTTGTATACTGGGGTCGTGGTGTACCACTCCAGATATAGGGTAAAAAGAAAAAAAAAAGAGAAAAGAAAATTAATACTCTCTCTCTCTCTCTCTCTCTCTCTCTCTCTCTCTCTCTCTCTCTCTCTCTCTCTCTGACCTGCTAAGTGACCCCTTTAGGTTAATATTCTATTTCCGGGCAGACGTGCAACGCTGGTCAACCACCTCTCTCTAAGGGATTAATCAGCTTCAAACCTCCTCCCCCCCATCCCCACCCCCATCCCCCCATCCCCCATCCCCCCTTCAAAAAAATTACTGCCTGTAACTCTGTTTAATAACGTCATCATGACCTTAATTGCCATCGGCTTGAATTATGGTTAATGTGGGATGATGAGAGTAATTTCTGTTGAAGTATATATACCAAACCATATTCAAAAATCATTGCGCTCGGCCCCCAGGCGAAGATGATGACAGATAATAGCGAGGAAATAACTTGAGGTAATGGGAGGTCAATATGGAGGTGTTTTAGGGCAAGCGTGACCTCTGACTGGGATGTCCCGGGTCATTGCGCAGCCACAGGTCATGTCAGGGAAGACGAGAACCTCTCACTGACCCCCCTCCCCCCCCCCCGTCAACTTGTGATCCCACGCAAACATGCGAATTACTATTTCATACCCGACGCTCGCACCGATGACGTAGGACATCACTACGTCATACTTACGTAAGGACAAGGTGATATAGAACGTCATCGATGACGTAGGACATCTCTACGTCATACTTACGTGAGGACAAGATGATATAGAACGTCACCGATGACGTAGGTCATCTCTACGTCATACTTACGTGAGGACAAGATGATATAGTCTTCCTTACGATCTCGTAGTCTCTGCTCTTAAGTTTACGACGACAAACGACACCCAAAATATCCTGATTATGATCGTTGTTTACAGCTGCCTGCCATCACACAAAGGACAATTTTACTCGTGATTTATTTTTCAGTCGACAGGGACACTTGTACCTGGGTCTAGGCTCGTAAATCAGGCCTAATGGAAAGGTGAGCCAAACTGAGGAGCTGCGAGTCTAACCTGTGTGTGTGTGTGTGTGTTGGGTGTGTGTGTGTGTGTGTGTGTGGGTGTGTGTGTGTGTGTGTGTGTGTGTGTGTGTGTGTGTGTGTGTGGTGTGTGTGTGTGTGTGTGGGTGTGTGTGTGTGGGTGTGTGTGTGTGTGTGTGTGTGTGTGTGTGTGTGGGTGTGTGTGTGTGTGTATGTGTGTGTGTGTCTATCATTCACATAAGGTGGAACATAAGACCCACATTGCGTCACACTGGGCCAAATCGTGGCTTGTGGCAAGCGGGCTGGATCAGGGCATGACAAGTGGGTTCAGGGCATGACAGGTGGGTTCAGGGCATGACATGTGGGTTCAGGGCATGACAGGTGGGTTCAGGGCATGACATGTGGGTTCAGGGCAGGAGAAGTTGTCTCAGGGAAGCAGGGTCAGTCCCTAGGGTGGTGAGGGAGGAGGGAGCAGGTGGTTGTGCAACGTTGCTTCAGGTCGGATCTCAGGTCTGTTTAGGGTCAGACACGTCGATTCAGGGCTAAGGAAGACGTAGGTGGAATCGTGATCTCATTGATTCAGATGAAGCATTACACATCGGGTTAAGTGAATTTAAGTAAATTCATTTCAGCATGTGACATGAAGGGTCAGGTTGGGCCAGTGTGGGCCACTTTTGGCCACATTCGGTCACTGTGGGCCACGGTGGGCCAGGTCAGTTACGTCGAATCACAGGAGTGTTCAAGAAGTGTTTGAAATGTGACTTGCCAAGATATGGCCACGTGAGTGTGGCCACGATATGGCCAATGGACTCTTACGTTGATACAGGGGTCCACTTGACACAGAGTATGTCTTGATACAGGGGTCATTTTGACACGGGTTCAACTTGACACAGGGGTCATTTTGACACAGGAATACGATCTGTAGAGAAACGAGTCAACAGCCAGGGCAATTACACATAAAAGGAGGCGGTAACTGCCATGCATTAAAGGTCAATAAACATTGGAAGTGCTGGAGGAGAATGACCCTCATGAATACCACATTTCCATTCGTGTCTTTACAACGGAGTACATGGGAAAGCCAGATAACACAAGGTCTATTGGCCTTCGACGAAGTTATCTGCAAAATAAGATTCTCTGGCAGGTTTCACTGCGAGCCAAGAACTTGTTGCTTGCAGTAGATCCCTATCCTTTTGAGTCAATTATCCTCAAGATTTTCTGCTATTTGATATTTCGAGTGTCTTATCTTCTGGCTCACACTCACACTCGCACTCACACTCGCACTCACACTCACACTCGCTAGGTATGCGTAAACAAAGGTCCGTGTAATTCATGGCCTCCCTAACATGGCAGACGCACTCCACCTTCAGTATTCTCTCCTTGTATTACCACCAGATGTCTCCTCCAGTCATGATGGAGGTATATTTAAGAAAACATCAACACAAGACCCACGAATCTAACTTACAGAAATATATGAGTTACGTGTGTGTGTGTGTGTGTGTGTGTGTGTGTGTGTGTGTGTGTGTGTGTAATCAATGATCCATTTGCAATTACGTTTTTAAACTCGTAGACTCTAATCTCTATCTGACTTTCTGTTCTATCATACAACTTTTCAGCCTTCAGTATGCTGTCAGCATTCATAATGCCATCGCTCAGTATATTCCATTCATCCAGTTATCGTATATGACAAAGATAATTCCTAATATCTTTCTTATAAGTTTTGAAGTTTTTATTTTGCCTTGAAGACCTCTGGTGTACATGTTTATGTGTGTTTGTTTGAGTGGACATCGTACACATATATGTGTGTGTTTGTATATACAGAGTACATATGTATATATATATATATATATATATATATATATATATATATATATATATATATATATATGTGTGTGTGTGTGCGTGTATGTATGTTTGCATGAAACGCGACTAAAGAAAGAAATATTCCCACAGATTCGTATGTGTACATTATGTTAACATCAGCTTTGGTAGGCATCAAAATGTTCCGTAATATGAGCTCATTTAGAGACGATAATCATATATATACAGACAACAACCAGAACCATTTACGTGTAGGATTTAAGCCAATTTAAATCACAGGGATAAAGGAGGAAAGAAAATGGAAAGTGGGGTACTTTATGTCAAAGTTCTACGATCTGTTTTTTATGATTTGAATTAAAATTTGTTTGGAGTGACGCAAACAAGGAGAGAGAAAGATGTGGAAAATAACAACAGATTAAATACCAAAGCATTTAAGCATGACGGTACGATCCTTGAGCACGACGGTACGATCCTTGAACACGACGGTACGATCCTTGAGCACGACGGTACGACCCTTGAGCACGACGGTACGACCCTTGATCACGACGGTACGATCCTTGAGCACGACGGTACGACCTCTTGAGCACGACGGTACGATTCCTTGAGCACGATAATAACTTGGCTTTTGACCTTTGTCATCTAAATTGTGTTGCAGAAAACATGGAGTAAACCATAAAGAAGACACTGAAAGAACCTAATAATATTGACGATAATAGCACTAGTAGAATTATAAGTATTATGGTGAGGGCTTATGCAACAGGATTATATGTGGTCCCATTTCTTCCTAGCGGGTTATCGTACCCCTCGACCTCCTAATCTGATACGTTTTTGTGCTTCTGACGTTCGTATCTGATTATCCTTAAATGTTGTCTGCCATAACTTACTTTTATCATACGATCAGCAAAATTTTCTAGATTAACCATTTTTTTTAAGGTCTGCCCTCGACAAAAACTCGTTTTCTCTAATATCCTTCGACCACATTCGTTTTCTGTAATCTCCCGATGACCACACACGCCCATTCCCGCCATGCTGAATCTGATTTAATGGCGGTAACTGCTTCTATGCGTGAAAAACAGCCGTTGCTCAGTCATGCAGAGATTCATACAAATAAGGGAAGGCGACATGTCCACACGCACGGGAGAACGACGTGTTCTCAACGGCCACAATATCGCGTGTTGAGCGCTATATGCAAGTCTAATTTTGTCCCTTGCAATCAGTTAATTGTCTGAGTGATTTGATGCCGTTGCTTAGGCAAATGATGGATGTGTTCTTCATGTAGTAATATATAATTTTCTTTATGGAAATCCGGGTATGCTTATATGAATTTAAAATAATTGTTTTGTTTTTTTACCAAATAATTGATCATACGTTTAAGGAATTGTTATATAGATATTGAAATTAGTCGCTTCAATAAGTCATCCACAAATCTGTACGTTCGTGTACAATGGCCATCTTGATCACTGGATATTTTGTTCCTCTTTTTCCCCGTGCTCTAGACGGTAAATATGATCGGCTAATCGGATTATTCGAATCATGGCGAACTGATGATATGGTCAGTCCATATATAGCCTATCAAAGTTCGTGTTGGTATTTTTGGCAAACCAAAAACTCGATGAATATGTAACAATTTTGCTGAGATGAAGGACTTCTCACAGTTATGTTGTTAAATCTACTTTTCCTTTTTTTTCATCAAAGTCTAAATGATGAAGGGAATTATATATGCAACGGTAACTACCGCAATGCGAATGCAAGGCTAAGATAATTATAATCATCCATAAAACCAGAATTACATAATAGGAATGATATTTGAATACTGACATTACCAGAATTTAATCCCACTATCATACTGTCGACCAGAACCTCTGTGTATGGTTGAATGAGGGACGCTCAACGCAGAGAGAAGGAAGAGAAACAAAATAAGATCAAATTAGATATTATCAGAGGAAAGAAACATAGCTTTTAGCTTATACTGATCTTATTTTGGCAGCTACGTTCCCAATATCCTTCTTAGGACGGGTTTTTGGGGGAAATGAACGAATATCGGAGAGGATTTGTGGGATATTTCTTCGTTGTAGGTGGACAAAAGAGAGAAACAAAGACGATCAGATTCTCCGAGATTTACTGAAGCGCAGTTTACATGACCCTGGAACCAGAGCAGGTGTCTGGTGGTGAACCCGACACATATCATCTCATCAACATCATATGAGTGAGGAGTTGCCGGTCTGAGTGAGGACTTGCCCGTCTGAGTATGTTTACTTTGGACGGTGATGTATATATCTTTATCCTCAAGTTATTTTCTTTTCTTTAAGCCGATTAAGATTATATTCAAAGCTTTGGTAAATAATTCCAGAGGTCCTCTGCTTGAATGTATAAATAAGAGTCGAGAACTTTGTATGTTAATCTCAAAATATAGGTGGAAGGCGCAAATTTCAGACATTAGTAATTTTTGGAATAATGAGTGAATCAATTGTCATAATTCTAAGTACAGATGAGCTAAACGTCTGAATGAATAGGTTCAGACTTATAGATTGGCTGTATCCATACCAAAAAGTTCCCTGACTCTCTACATAGATTCACAAAATCCTTTATGCAACTCGGCTATAATTTTCGAATCCATTTCTTACCTAAAGTAGCAAAAAAGTGCTTCACCATTCATAATGGAGGCTTTCTCATACTTTCTAAAGATCGATATATTACGTATTTTATGATTCTAGGTGACTGGTATGAATGGTATTATTTCAGACTCATACAAACAAGGAACATAACCGTTATACATTAAACTGGTAATTTTTTTCTGCTTTCGTTATACTTTTCTATCAAAACTGGTGGACGTGGCTAGTTTCCTACGCGCTGCAGGAGATTATTGACGGGGTTGCTAGGGCGATGTGGTATACTGGGGTCGACATTCTGTCATTGGACTGAACCAGGGCATGTGAAGCATCCTGGGTAAACCATGGAAAGGTTGTGGATAGGGAGCTGTGGTTTCGGTGCATTACACATGATAGCTAGATGGATGTGAGCGGATGTAGCCTTTCTTTGTCTGTTCTTGGTGCTAACACGGGAAACGGTGATAAAGTACGAATATATATATATATATATATATATATATATATATATATATATATATATATATATATATACATATATATATATATATATATATACATAATGTGATCATTACACGAAAGTGCACTTGGGAACTTATCGTGTTTCATTTCCCTGTGGTAAAAAAGTAATTCAGTTGATCACGTACTCAATTGACATTTCTCCCTATATATATATATATATATATATATATATATATATATATATATATATATATATAAGAGAGAGAGAGAGAGAGAGAGAGAGAGAGAGAGAGAGAGAGAGAGAGAGAGAGAGAAGGTCTTACCGAACACCGCCTACATAAGGTTACACCGCGAGTGAAAAGTCGTCTTTGGCGAGTCTGTATGACTGGGAGTATAGCCTCATTAAAGACCGTCTCACTCCAAAGTAGACTACATTTACATGACACTGGGAGTAGTGCAGCCCTGGCCAGCAGGAACCTTAAGAATGAAGTCCTGGGTAACTCTAGGATTCTTTGATAGATATTGCTCCTGGTGTGATTGTAGATGGAAATAGATTTTGATATAGACGAATATATTGATGTATCGTCTTTAACGGGTGAGGTCGATCCCACTACATGTGAAAAGCGCGGGCAGCAGTTGACCACAAAGTCCGGGTCGCTCAGCCGATGATCTGACCTGACCTCTGACCTAGAGAACAGAGGTCAGCCGTGGGAAACATGAGCGACCGACGCCTCCACCCAAGACCCGCGTCACATGAGATGAAAAGAAACATAAATGTGATGAATATTTCTAGCGTTACTTACCTTCCCTCTCGCCCTCGTCAGCATCGTCGCCGCCTCTTGCATCAACCTTGCCCTTGACACTACCTCTGGAGGCAGTACTGGCCGTGGTACTGTTCCTTGGGACAGCCATGCCCTTGGCACTTTCTCCTGCGTCAACTCGGCCAATGTTAGTACTGCCTCTTGCACCGTCTTCGCCTTTGCCAATGTTTCTCCCGCCTGTCCTGCTCAAGGTTCTGTCTCGTGTGACAGTCCTGTCCTCAGTACTGTTTCTTCCGTCCGCTCGGCCTTTGCCTCTGTTTCTTGCGTTAAGCCAGCCCTTGGCACGGCCTCTTAAGCCAGTTCTTCTCCTGACATCAGCCCAGCCTTCGGCACTGTTGCTGACGTTGGTCTGTCGTTCGGAGCTTTCCCTTGCGTCAGCGCGGGCCTTGGCTCTGGCCCTTGCGTCAACCCAGCCTTTGTAGCTGCCTCTTGCGCCCGTCCTGCCCCTGGCATTCCCTCTTGCATCTGCTCGGCCCTCAGCTCTGCCTCTTACGCCAGTCCTGCTCCTGGCACTGTCTCCTGCGACAGTCCTGCCCCTGGCACTGTCTCCTGCGACAGTCCTGCCCCTGGCACTGTCTCCTGCGACAGTCCTGCCCCTGGCACTGTCTCCTGTGACAGTCCTGCCCCTAGCACTGTCTCCTGCGACAGTCCTACCCCTGGCACTGTCCCCTGCGACAGTCCTGCCCCTGGCACTGTCCCCTGCGACAGTCCTGCTCCTGGCACTGTCCCCTGCGACAGTCCTGCTCGTGACGCTGTCTCCTGCGACAGGCCTGGCCGTGACGCTGTCTCCTGCGACATCTTTGCTCATGGTATTGCCTTCTGCGATAGTACTGCCATTGACACTGTCTCCTACAACAGTTCTGCCCATTGCGGCACCTCTTGAACCATCCTTGGCACTCGCTACTGGTCGGACCCCACGAGGCCCTGGAGTTCGCCCCAGGCGCCGCCAGAGCTCTTCTCTTCCATCCTTTCTCCATGGGGTCCTCCGTCTTCCTCCTGTAGCTACCGCGGGAGGAGACGCTGGCGTCTTGGCTATGGACGAAGGCATTAGCATCGGCTGTGCTGTGTCAGAAGTCACTGGCGAGCTGCTGTCTGGTAACCTCGGAGTCGATAACCTGGTACGAGAAGTAGGTGAAGGGACAGTGGGCCTCGGAGTGGGTCGAGTCTGCTCTGGTATCAGAGGACGTCGATGGAGGCGAGTGGAATGTGTCAGCAGTTGAGTTTTGCCTGGGGATGGGCCAGGAGGGCGTGGTGGTACCGGGAGAGGGCGTGGCTGGACTGAGTGTGTGGAAAGCGTAGGTCCTCGCTTGATATCCCTGGGATATCCCCCCAGACGCCTCTTGGGAGGCCCTCCCGTTGCTGACCGACGGGGTCGCCTCCTCCCGGCGTAGTATTCCTGACACCCGCAGTGCAGCGTTGTCGAACTCGCGCTTTGAAGTGTGAACCTTCCAGCCCTTGATGCTGCACACGGTGACTGAGTCTTATCCCTCTGGTGCTTCTGCCACGGAGGGGGAAGTGTATGCCGTCCCTTCCTTAAGACGTTCCATGCAAGTGAACATAGAATATCTCGACAGCTTTTCGATCGTGCTCCAAGACTCTTCATCTCCCGAAGCCCCGCTTCGGTACTGTGTCTGGTAAACTGCGAAGCTTCATCGTCTGTCATTAATCTGACTCCAGCTTCGCTGTCAACGGGCTGCACGTCCTTATATCCTACCACAGAGTAAATCTTATAACCTTTAACTTCAAGACACATAATGTGAGAAGCATGAGGTACCTTGCTAGGGCAACTATGGTAACTAAGAAATATTCTACAGATCTTCCTGTTATCACAGCGACAAGTAAGAACTATAGTTTTGGCTTCTGTATGATTCAAATGATCTTGCTGATCAAGATATCCAAATACTGGTAACGAAGAGCCTCTTATAAAGGTGCGTTTTTGCTTGAGCAGTTCTACAGACTTGCGACGAGATGTGGGCAGACAACTGCTCGATTCCTTGGGTCTGAGTGTGTGTGGGTGCGGAGACTTAGCTGTCTGGATATGGTATAGTGAACCTTCAGGAATACCGGTGGGTGTACAGGTCCTGCCTCTCTGGACACGGTCGATGGGTATGATACAGCCCTGCTCTCCTTCCATGGTGCTGTGGGCGTTGTCCAGTCGCCCGGCGGTGTGGGCGGGGTCGGTGGGCGTGGCTGAGATTAGTGCCCACATAACTACAAGTGCCAGAGGCACCGCGACCGCTCGAAACATCACAGCTCACTGCTCGGCACACCGCTGGCACCGTCGAAGTCGTCCACTTTAACGTTGTGCATGTTGCACCCTCGAACTCCCACTCCCAGGCGGTGCCACAGATCCCACTTTATATACAGTCCTCCGCCGGTGTGTGGAGGAGGTCCCGGTCATTCCCGGAGGAGTTGGAGGCGACTGTCGGGAGTCTGGCAGAACTGGTGCTCCGGAGGGCAGCCATGAGAGGGGGGGAGGAGGGCCTCACGCCAGGGAGCTCACCTCATGACCAATCACTGAGCCCAACACCTGAGTCCACGTCCCGCCCACCCCGACACACCTGGGCCTTGTGTCACCCTGCAGACTTGCCTCCCTACCTACCCACCCTGAACCTGACGCTGACATTGTACCTCCCTCTATCTACCTCCGTCACCTGAGTCTCCCTCTACATTACTACCTCTGACACTACTCCCTTTACCCCTTTTCTGACATTACTCCCTTTGACACGAACTCCTCAAGTTACCCCCTGATAATGTCCCCCATTACCTGCCCCTGACATTAACTCATGACCCCCTGGTCGACTGCTCTCCCCCAATATCTCCCCCTGGTAGACTCCCATTTGCTCCCTCCGACACTATCTTCCATTACCTCCTCCTGAGACCACCCCATCATCTACCATTAGAAGCGCCTTATTACCTCCTTTATCTCTATCTCATCTACCTACCTCCGACACTACCCTATTACCTGTATCAGACTCTGCCCCATTACCTGCCTCTGCCGTTAACCCATTGCCCACCTCTGAATTAACCTATAACATTGCTGTCACACAAGTTCTCGCTCTTGCCATTGTCCCCATTAAGCGCCTGTCTCCTTCACCATTACTTCCTCACACCCTGCCACTGTGTCCATTAGGGGTTCGTATCAGTTCACCAAACGTTTGTGACTGTCGGTCCTCCATTAGGTGCATCTATCACAGCCAGTCCCCCATTAGGTGTATATATCACTGCCAGTCCCCCATTAGGTACCTCATATCTCATTGGCCCCCAATTAGGCACTTCTGTCACTGCTGACCCCCAATTAGGTGCTTCTGTCACTGCTGGTCCCCATTAGGTGCTTCTGTCAGTGCTGTTCCCCCATTAGGTGTTACTATCACTAACAGTTTCACATAAGGTGCTTCATCACTGCCAATTCCCCGCCCCCATTAGGTACTTTCATCACTTCATTGTATTCTTATCACTGTCACACACATACACACACACTCCCCATTACTGAATTCTGACAGATGCCATTAATACCGACCAAGATCTGCGTGTTCACTCCATCTACACACCCATTAAACATCCAGCGCGACATAGCACAACCCTCTCTCACAACCCAGCCTCTCCTGCAGCCATCTCTCTCTCTCTCTCTCTCTCTCTCTCTCTCTCTCTCTCTCTCTCTCTCTCTCTCTCTCTCTCTCTCTCTCTCTCTCTCTCTCCACCTATTCTACGCAAGAGAACAATTCAATTTTCCTCTTATTTCCTCTTCTTATTGCTTCTGTCTCGCATTATTGCCTCTGAGAGCAAAGTGATCCTTAATATGCTCTGTATATATATATATATATATATATATATAATCACTTTCTTCTCCCAAGGGTGTGAAAACTACATAAACACTCATTTATTAGCGGCAATATCTTTTTCCTTTCATTATTCTTATGATAAACACCTGAGCAGGTAGCCATGTCCAGCAGGTAATGCCTCCAAATCATCACTTAATTTCACGGTTGCAATCTCAATTAATCACCATCAACTCCTCTTTAGTCAAACTAATATATTTTCAAGATTAATCACTCGGTCACTGGCGTTGTGCAGAGAAGCGATAATCACACTTTCGTCCATAAATAATCCAATAATCACTTCGTTTACCATAGATTCCATATTCTTTTTTTTTTCTATGATTCCTTTTGTTTCTGTTCTCATATAAGCAATTACATTATCACGTCTTGCTCGCCTTATAATCCACAGCTGATGATCGAGCCTCGTCTTTAACCTTTGGCAGATTAATCTTCCTACCTTCTGTGTAGGAAGAAAATTATACAGATTAATCACACTGGCTTGTTCTCATTATACACACAAACGTACACACCTGACGTTTTCTACATTTCAGAGACAAATGAATCTGTTCCCCCATGTTCTACCCCGACGCTCACAGAACACAACCACCCCATTCTCTGTGTGTGGGGAGGCTACTCATTCTACCCATCACTCCCATCTCTTCAAAGGTGAGATATTTGGATCTTTCCCTCCCTCCTCCTCCTTCTTCTCCCTCTTCTCCCCCAGCTCCCTCCCTCCCTCCCTCCCTCTCTCCTCCTCTTCCTCCCACGTGAAAACCTAGAGAGGCATAAGAGGCTTTCAACACCACCCATTCACCTCCCCCATCTTGACCTACACGCACCTTGATCCGCGCACTCTACCACACCCACTCCTGACCTCAAACGCACTCTGACCCGCACCTTACCACACCCACTACACCCTGATCGCGTGGGGGGGGGGGGGAGAGGGGGAGCTACACACACACACACACACACACACACACACACACACACACTCACACACACACACACAACCTGTTTTAGTACAATATTAGAATTTAATGTATTTGTTCCACAGCTTATGACAGAGCCTCGCCCTAGAATGGCCGCTGTCACACCGCCAGCTGGTGACTGCCACACCACCAGCTGGTGACTGCCACACCACCAGCTGGTGACTGCCACACCACCAGCTGGTGACTGCCACACCACCAGCTGGTGACTGCCACACCACCAGCTGATTACTACCACACTACTGACTTCAAAGCATCAAAACTCCTCCTTTACTTCACACTTCTTCCTAATGTTAACATTTGTGAACTTTTCCACATTCATAAAACTCATGTTTGGTCTATTATGGAAATGTGGAGACATAACATAATGCTCGCAGGTGATCAATATTGCTTTACTAGTATGATACAGAGGACCAGGGTACTTCGTTACTCGTAAATTATAGAGGGTCTATATTCCTCCTTACTAGTAAGGTATAGGAGGACCAATACAGTTCCTTATTACTTAGGTATATAAGGCCTATATTGCTCCTTACTAATAAGGTATATAAGGCCTATATCGTTCCTTACTAATAAGGTATAGGGGGCCAATACAGTCCTTTACTATTAAGGTACATAAGGGCCAATCTATTTTCTTACAAAACATTCTATAGGGTGAATTCTAACCATAACGATCTACTTATTCTGTTTGTTGGTTAGTGGCAGACATGCTTTATCAGACACATTCCAGGTAACGTTAATGTTCTCTTGTTTTCCTCCTTCCTAAGTTTTTCCAAATGTTTACTTCACCTCGTATCTTGTTCTTGTGGTCTGCCATATTTCTGTCTCCCAATATAAACCTATTTTCTTTCGATTATATTTGAGATTTCTGGAATATGGCTGACAGTTTGTTTAGGTCAATTTAAATCCTCTATTCCTGGATACTGTCCCACGACCTTTTACCCCACGCCCTAATACCCCACGCCCTGTTATCCCACGCCCTAACACGCCACGCCCTTTTAAAGTACGTCCTATTACCGCTTGTCTTGTTATCCTATGCTGTACAACTCCATACCCTACAACCCTACAGCCTATAACCCTACAAACCATTACCTCAAGTATTTCTCCAGACTTATGTTACCCTAATTCCCCATCACCACACGCCCATTATCACCCTACCCTCTATTTTTCGTACCGTCAGCACAATCCGATTGGTATAGCTCAACCCAGATTTGAATCATCTATATACGTAAGAAGAAAGAGGTGGACGAGGGACAGGGAGGGCCTGGTACCTCACTAGTTATACAAGGAACTCGCAACCTAGTCTATTTAGAATCACTAGTTATGTTCTCTCAGTTAATATATCATTGTCTTTTCCTTCTGCGTAACGCTCTTGCATGTCGGGGTGCATTAAAGTGCGTTTTTTAAGGTCTGAATCGATGATATCAGGTGTTATTTTTGTATTCTAGTTGGGGAGGAGGTGGAGGAGAGAGAGAGAGAGAGAGAGAGAGAGAGAGAGAGAGAGAGAGAGAGAGAGAGAGAGAGAGGCGCGCGTGTGTGTGTGTGAGTGTGTGTGTGTGTGTGTGTGTGTGTGCGTGTGTGTGTGTGGAGTATGAATGGATTAACAGACAAGAGAAAAAGTGAGGACGAAAGGCCAGAGACCTGCCGACGCGGACGGACGTACAGGTTAGAGAACACAGACACCACCAGCCAGGGTTTGTGGTCATCCTCTGCCTCCTTCCTCACCTGGTCTCTTCTGCCATGGTCACCACAGGACTTACACACACACACACACACACACACACACACACACACACACGTACCTTCGTCAAGACTTAGACACACACACACACACACACACACACACACACGTACCTTCGTCAAGACTTAGACACACACACACACACACACACACACACACACACACACACACACACACGTACCTTCGTCAGTGTTATGTACACTTATGTACTTGTACATCAGGGGTGTAAATCTCCCTCCTGTGCAGTACAAATCGGCATTTACAAATAGGTTTATTACATCCCAGCAGAGATCTTCAGACCGTAATGTGCGTCTTTGTACGTATTGTAGTATATGTTCACGTCCGCTAGGTGGCCAACGAGCGTTATCATCCACCAGTCATCATCTGAAACGTTCTGCACAATGCCAGCCGTACGATGAGCACCCCTAACGTTGCGCAAAGTGCCAGATGTACGAGGAATTCCCTAACCTTGCGTACACTGCCAGACGTGCGATGAGTCCCCTCTACCGTACGTGAATTGCACCTTTCTTCTGCTTTTTGACCACATGATCAGTATGGATGTCCATAGTCCGGAGATTTTACAGACGCCAACACCAGAGAGAGTCAGATGAAGCCAACAGGAGATGTAAACGCGAATGCGAAAGTAGGGTAAGATTAGCGAACACACACACAGACACACACAGAGACACACACACACACACGGACTCTTCGATCTAGAGACCATGTCAGAACACCACAGATGAAATTCCCAAGTGGGACGACAAACAACCCTTTACATCAAGCCTTTGCGAATGCCATTTTGTTTTCATCGTAGATGTGACCGAGGGACACACCTCACACTGGTCCCTCCCCGAGCCAGGGGCTGCGTTGACATCCAGTCGTCTCCATAAACCGTCGTCCCTGATCGGTACCCAAGCAGCCAGAGGGATGGGGAGGGTGTGGGGTGTGGGAGGGATGAAGACGACGACCGACCGGTCGTATGGCCCTTCCACACGACGACACAAACTCCTAAGTCTCCTCTCCTTGACGCCATTACCAAATCCTCGAGCTGATGAATCCACTGGTGTGTCGTATCGGGCGAGCGCATCTCCTGCTCCACCCGGTAAGCATATCATGCCCCCAGGACAACGCTATAAATGTTCGTCAACATGTTCGAAACTTCGATGTGCTCACCACATATGCAAATTCAAACTAGGCATCATCGTCCCAGCGACGACTCTCTCTCTCTCTCTCTCTCTCTCTCTCTCTCTCTCTCTCTCTCTCTCTCCCCTCACCGCAAGATTCTGATCTCAGCGATAGCGTCCTGGGATCATGCAAGCGCTACCTCCGCACTGAGGGGGACCTGGAGTCGTCAGCGGCGCCGCGAAGACGATGATGCAAAGTTGATTAGAATAACAGTAAGGAAGAAAACACCTCGTCAGTGGCTGTTGACTTGTGTCATGATCATCGTCATGCGCTCCACGTCATGCCCTCCGGGGACATCGTCGTCATGCACACCACGTCATGCCCTCCGGTGGGAACAGCCAATGAAATCGTGGAAAGTGTGGTGGAGTCGATAGTAGAAGCCTCCCTCGCCATGCGTGGGGCGTGGGGGTTGGTTGGGGGGGCACATAGGTCGCGGGAGATGAACCCCACTTATCGCTGGGCAGTACCTTTGGCGTCACCTTATAAGCCGGATCAGAAATCATTGACCTTTACTGGGATCCATCAGTGTCCCTGACCGCCCAGAATCCCACGCCATGCATCCCACACTGACCCACACTGGCCAGTAACGTCTGTTGACCCACACTGGCCAGTAACGTCTGTTGACCCACACTGGCCAGTAACGTCTGTTGGCCCACACTGGCCAGTAACGTCTGTTGACCCACACTGGCCAGTAACGTCTGTTGACCCACACTGGCCAGTAACGTCTGTTGGCCCACACTGGCCAGTAACGTCTGTTGACCCACACTGGCCAGTAACGTCTGTTGACCCACACTGGCCAGTAACGTCTGTTGACCCACACTGGCCAGTAACGTCTGTTGACCCACACTGGCCAGTAACGTCTGTTGACCCACACTGGCCAGTAATGTCTGTTGACCCACACTGGCCAGTAACGTCTGTTGACCCACACTGGCCAGTAACGTCTCTTGAAATTTTTAAACGGCATTTGAGGCGATATGGAATACAGGGACCTCACTCAGGTGTTGATCCACTGGCTATAAACCCAGACAGGTCCGGATCTCTGGGAAATGTATGAAACCTCAGACGTCCACCAGCCAGTGATGGGTGGCAACTGCTCCTGTTAAGCCAGACTGTTTACTACATCTGTTAATCCTACCGTTCCTCTGTTTTAGGCAACAGTAATAGAGAATAATAGGAATGATGACACATACGCAAAACGGCAACTATAGACGCATTCAACCCTTTGGTAGGGGCACTATAGCCAGTTCCCCTTTAGTAGAGACACTATAGCCAATTTCAATTAATCCTTTACTATTTCCACGAGCTGTTGGACCAGAGTGGCACACATCTCTGGAGGGAGTGGATCAGTTTGGCTAACTTGTGGGCGAACACTTGGCGTTCATACGTCAGGAAAGGTCACTTCGTATCCTGTAGGAGTCATCATTAGGCGTAAGTCATCCAAATATTGAAGATTAATCACATCAGTGTTTGAAAAGGAAGATTAATCACATCGTTGTTTGAAAGATTAATCGCATCGTTGTTTGAGAAGGAACAGGAGCGGCAGGAATCTGCCCCAGTTGCCTTTCCTGAGTGGAGCTTTATTAGAATTCAAACGCTCCTCCACCTCCCCGGTGTCTACTCTCACTCCCTCACCCTGTCCATCTCTCCTCTTTAACCCTCACATACACTGTGTTTGGAGGGAGAGCGTATCGCGGTCACATACATACCTCGCCAGTTAGCCAACTTTAATATTCCAAAAGACTTGCAGACTTCCTTCTGAAATGAATTCTCATCCTGATCCAGATTTATTCTTATGGCGGCCCTTGGATATTTCCAGACCCTTGGCTGCTTCCAGTCCCATGGCTGCTTCAAAAGCGTCCGCTACTTCCACACTACTTGGCATTTCCAGACCCGTGGCTGCTTCCAGAACCTTAGCTGCTTCCAGACCATTGATCAACTCCGGATATGCCTCCAGACACTTGCCTGATTTAAAACTCTTGGCTGCTTCTAGACCCATGGCTGCCTACAGACCCTTGGCTGCTTCCACACACTTGGTTGCTTCCAGAAAAGCTCGCTTGTGAGCATTTCAGAATTCCAGAGGCTCTTCTGTAGCAGGGAGCACATCATACTAACGCCTCTCTTATTCTCAGTACATTTATTCCTGTATTCCAGTCTTGTGATTCTCGCAGGTACTAGCTCCAGCCTGAGGATCTAGCATCTAGTATGTGATTAGTGACAAAGTTATCATAAAAGCTCAAGAGTTTTGTAAGACCTTGGAGATCTGGAAAACCCTGATGTTCTGGAAGATAATGGAGGTCTGGAAGATCCTGGAATACTGGAATACTTTGAGGATTTCGAAGTCCCGGGAGGTGTAGTAAACCCTGAGTTCTGGAAGATCTTTGGGTTTTCGAAGACCCTGGCCCTTGAAAGACCTTTGGGTTTTCGAAGACCCTGGACCTTGAAAGACCTTGGGGGATCTGGAAGACCCTGGATTTTGGGAAGACCCCCTGGGTTGTGGAGTTCTGGAGAACCATGGGGTTCTATAAGAAACTGAGGTTCTGGAAGACAGTGTTAGGATTATGTAGAAGTACATTTCCGTATAGACCATATATTCAATATCAGATACGATGCCTAAACATTTCATGGTTGAGGAGATTAATGAGATTCACGACATTTCAGATTTCGTTTTACGTTAACCAAAATTTCATCCGAAGAGGAACGACAGGAACTAAAGAATTTAACATAAATCACCTCAGTTTGATTTTTTTTTCTTTAATAGCAAGAATCCTTCTTGACAATGGCACGGCGCAGTGTGTCTGACACACCATGATCGAACAGGCAGGTAGGTGTAGCGACCGCCACAACCTTCAACACACATCACAGTTCAACCGTTCTCAGAAGGTCCTCCTACTTCAATACACTACAGTACAGGAGGCTCCCTACTGCTGCAGTTCCCTCCAAATCTCACTGATGATTCCAAGTCTGTCAAAAGTCATCGATCCTCCCACATTTCTGTCCAATCTTTCGGTGATCTCTCGTACTTTGCTAAAGACAAGTGGTCCTCCAGACTATCAAAAAAACTCAGGGATCATCCGCGATCTGGCAGAACTCGGTGATCTTCCAGGGATGTCCCAAGTCCTGGAATATCCCACAGGTCTGCCAAGAGGTCAAGGATCTTCCAGAGTCTGCCCAAAAAAGAAAAAAAAAGATTGTGGTTCGCTACACCGAGGGACGTGGCTCAAAGCATGTCATCAGCCCACAACCCACACCCCTACTTGTATTATCTCTACGAGGAAAAAAAGAGAGAGAAAAGTAATGAAACTTATAAAGCTTTACGTCAGCCAGCTTGACCGGGGTCAACGTCCACTGGCAGGTCAAGGCGTGACTCTGTGTTGAGGCGCGGAGACGAGATAAACCCTGCGCCCAACCCTGAACATTATGCCCTCAACCTGCCGCACCACTTCCTCACTGGACGCTCACAGGAGGACCTGACCGCCCTGATGGGGGCGGGGAGAGTGATGGGGACCTCTGGTCGGGACGAGGATGGGGTCGTCTGGCAGGGGTGAGGATATAGGTGCGTCTGGTGGGGGACGAGGATGGGGTCGTCTGGCAGGGGTGAGGATACAGGTGCGTCTGGTGGGGGACGAGGATGGGGTCGTCTGGCAGGGGTGAGGATACAGGTGCGTCTGGTGGGGGACGAGGATGGGGTCGTCTGGCAGGGGTGAGGATACAGGTGCGTCTGGTGGGGGACGAGGATGGGGTCGTCTGGCAGGGGTGAGGATACAGGTGCGTCTGGTGGGGGACGAGGATGGGGTCGTCTGGCAGGGGTGAGGATACAGGTGCGTCTGGTGGGGGACGAGGATGGGGTCGTCTGGCAGGGGTGAGGATACAGGAGCGTCTGGTGGGGGACGAAGATGGGGGCGTCTGGTAGAGGTGAGGATACAGGGGCGTCTGGTGGGGGACGAGGATGGGGTCGTCCGGTGGAGGTGAGGATACAGGGGCGTCTGGTGGGGGACGAAGATGGGGGCGTCTGGTAGAGGTGAGGATACAGGGGCGTCTGGTGGGGGACGAGGATGGGGTCGTCCGGTGGAGGTGAGGATACAGGGGCGTCTGGTGGGGGACGAAGATAGGGGCGTCTGGTAGAGGTGAGGATACAGGGGCGTCTGGTGGGGGACGAGGATGGGGATGGTGGTGGGATGACTGCAGGAAGATAAGTGGGAGAGTAAAGACACTGTGGAGAGAAGTGGCGACGGGACAGAGCTGGTCTTAAGTAGGCCTCACATCCAGCCAGACTTCAGCAGCCAGACACCAACAACCAGACACCAACATCTACACACCAGCATCCAGACTCCTACACCTAGACCCGAGCAGCCAGACTCCAGCAGCCAGACCCCAGCAACCAGACCCGGGCAGTAAGACCTCAGTAGCCAGGCCCCAGCAGCCAGACACCACAACCAGGTTCCCAGCCGGCACCCAAACCTCGACCAACAATCAAACGCCGTCTCAAAAGGTCACCGGGGAGACTCATTCATTCTTTGTATGAACGTGACGTGGGTCAGATGTGGCTAGTGGAGGGTCAGGTGTGGCTGGCAGAGAGGGTCAGATGTGGCTAGTGGAGGGTCAGGTGTGGCTGGCAGAGAGGGTCAGATGTGGCTGGTAGATAAGGGTCAGGTGTAGATAGGTGGAGGGTCAGGTGTGGATGTTGTAGAGGGTCAGTTGTGGCTGTCGTGGAGGGTCAGGTGTGGCCGTTCTCTACCGCCATTGAGCGTCAGTCGGAGATGCTCCAGCATGTTAGGTTGCCAGCAGATCAACAACTGTATGATGTAGTCACGTGCGTCTGGGTGACGGTGGATCTGAAAGCTCTCGACCCATCACTGGCCAAGGGGCCCAGAATCCCTCCCTCACACACCAGACACACAACACAACCT
Source organism: Panulirus ornatus (assembly GCF_036320965.1). Classification (NCBI taxonomy): domain Eukaryota; kingdom Metazoa; phylum Arthropoda; class Malacostraca; order Decapoda; family Palinuridae; genus Panulirus; species Panulirus ornatus. Next base: position 2,992,621 of record NC_092257.1, read on the forward strand.
CATTAGTCTCCGTTTCCTCCCCAAGTTCATCACCGTTGAGGTTTGTGTTATATGACGGACGCTTCACATCTGTCAAACGTCTTTAATAAATCGCTCGTATAATCTATATATGTACTTATTTATCTATCTATCTATCTATCATACAAATCCTCTCCCAGTTCCAAAGGTGTGAGTCAGGAGAAGCCATCCTCTCTGATAACTTCTGAGCTCCTGGCCAGGTGCTTCTTCCAGAGATAAAGAGACATTTATTCAGCATGAATAGCATCCTGATTTCAGGCAACTTGGCCCCTGAAGCTCTCACGCCCCCACACTCAGACACACACACACACACACACACACACACACACACACACACACACACACACACACACACAAACATGCCTTTATGGTCCTTCATAAGTCGACAGTTTGTGGTGGGTTTTATGGCCACCTTGTTTAACCAGCCTGCCTCACCAAGCAATAAACACAACAATAAACTCGTCCTCTTATCAAAAATCTCAATCGTTACCCAAAATATCTGTCGTTTCCTGTATCTGTCTGGCGGAGAAGATTCTCTCGTCGTGTCTACAGTATTCGTAACGCTCACGTTACGAAGAGGAAATGTATTTCAATACATTAGACCCCGTGCTAGAGCATGTACTCGTGTCCAAAGCTACCCATGTCCTGAGAATACACTATATTGTATTCCTACAATGGACGAAGACTGTAAAAGAAAGAGGAATAGAATGTTTCTTTCACAGTTACTTCAGTAACAGCCTTACATTGTTACATGTCCTTCACTGCGCAGGCGTCACATTGCGTTCATACTCCGACGTCATCACAGTACAGACGTTACAGTTCATTCCTCCCCCTGACATCATCACAGTACAGACGTCATAGCTCATTCCCCCTGACGTCACCAGCTCATTCCTCCTCTGATGTCATGCCTCATCCTCTCACAAAAATGATGTTTACGTCATTTCCAAACTTTCCCTTATCTTCATTTCATTCGTCCATGAGTTTCTTCTTAACGCTTCTTTCCTTGATACATGCGAAAGTCATGAAATGATAAGGACTGACAGGTCTGTGTTCAGAAGGATGCCATTTTGAGGGTCAAGTTGGTCGGAAGGCGTCTAGATAGATGGAGAAATGTCTATATAGATGGAGAAAGGCGCCAGTGTCGCTCGAAGAGATCCCAAACTCGCAGGATGTATAATAAACGTTCCTCGTTGGGAAGGTATGGAGAGATTCAACGGAAACGTTTCATATGTAGAGACTGGTGGTGCTGCAAACGTTTGATGTGTAGGAACCGGTAGTGTTGCAAACGTTTGATCTGTAGAAACTATTGGTGCTCAAAACGTTTGATGTGTAGTGACGGGTGGTGCCTCAAACGTTTGATTAGTAGTGACTGATGGTGGCCCAAAACGTTTCTTGTCTAGAGAGACCAATGGTGCGCTAAAAAGCGACAACCATGAGACTCCTAAAGGATGTCCTTCTCAGGTATACTCGAAATGAAGCGAAGACGAAGAAAAATGTAAACTGCGTAGTGACACAAGAGCTACATTGGCTGATGTCATAATTGATGAACGTAAACATTTCACGAACTAACTCTTCAACTTTTTTTCAAATTTCATATTCTCTTCGTCTGAGACTTCGGCTTTCGTTCGAACCCACGTTCATCATCTTTTGCTTCGACTGTTACCCAGAAGGTCACAGAATACTGCCCCGTTGCATAGTAGCCATAGTCTGTGCATCGCTTATAATACGAAGCAAAGACATAAGGCACCCTTCATTTTGAGCCACACCTACGGTATTGTCTATTAAGGGGTCTGCCAAGGTGATGTGTTGAGACCTGTTGTAAGTAAACAGTGGTTCATATGAGTGTTGCCATAAATTCAACTTCTGTCAGTTGCATAAACATCATAATTACCTGAGAGGCTTCATGTTTCATTCTGTGACTCGAAGTCTCAGATGGGGGTTTCGAAGAGAGTAAAGCACGTCAGTTCGGAGTTAATCGCTCGAGTGATTACTCATGAGAGAAATTAGTCGATGAAGTCACTCCTCCTATCTAAATAATAAATAGAAATTAGCAGTGGATGGTAAAGATTGCAAGATAGCCCCGTGGAAACCTGCTTCCATCAGATAACTAAGGTGGTCTGCAGAGGAAAGTGACATCTGCATTATATTGAGGCATATGAATCAAAGCTTTATTGATCACTCTTAACAACGAGATTATTTACGAAGGAAGATGTCCAAAACGGAAGATAATCATGATAAAAAGAAGAAGAATTATAATAATAATAATAATAATAATAATAATAATAATAATGGTAGTAGTAGCAATAGTAATAATAATAGTAATAATAATAATAATAATGATAATAATAAAAATAATAATAATAATAATAATGATAATAATGATGAGCTGGTGTGGTCAGACGGCAGCCTGGGTCACAATATAGACCAGGTCGTGTGGCAGAAAATGAAAAAATGATGCACCGTCTCCCTGGAGACTTCACCCCTGCTTGCACTGAACGAGTTTTTGGAAGCCACAAAACCAGATATTCCTGCCTACCACACATGACCCGAGGCATTAACCCGACAACATATATAACTATGATTTGAACTGAATGTGTGTGTGTGTGTGTGTGTGTGTGTGTGTGTGTGTGGGTGTGTGGGGCAATAGCCTAGGGGAAAGAAAGCAAACTGGTGTGTAACCACAGGAGATAGAATGGGGTCGGTTAATCTAGGAAGGGAAGGTTATGCTGGCGGCGATCATTTCGAAATCAATGGATCTCTTCCCGAAGAATGATTCCTGAGGAACGTATGACACTCGACTGTAATTCATTCGTCTTTCTATGCATCTATATCGATCAATCTGTCCGTCTATATCTCATCAATAAGTCAGTTCCCATTTCCATGCAGTGCATCGGGTGCAACACACAAGTGGACCCCCTTTTTGCGGAAATGATTTCGTCTCAGAAGTGGAGTCTTCAGTGGAACTATTACGAAGATGTCTTTCCATTTTATGACAACACTTTGATCTCCACGGATGTGGCTGGTTCTAAGGTCGAGACACATTGTGATCAAATGATGGGTTGGTCCAGTAATATAAAGCAGCTGGAACCCGCATAAAGTTACAATAAACGCAGCGGCAGCTCAGATGAACAGTGTAGTGTCAAAGATACAATAGTTTCCCATGTAAACTCTCAAAAATATCTAATTTTTCTTTCAAGCATTTGTTTATTCAGGTCGACCAGTTGGTATTCATGAACATATAAGAATTCTTCAATGAATTTCATAATTTGAATATCCCATATATATATATATATATATATATATATATATATATATATATATATATATATATATATATATATATATATATATATATATTCTTTCTTTCAAACTATTCGCCATTTCCCGCATTAGCAAGGTAGCGTTAAGAACAGAGGACTGGGCCTCTGAGGGAATATCCTCACCTGGCCCCCTTCTCTGTTCCTTCTTTTGGAAGCCATATATATATATATATGGAAGCCATATATATATATATATATATATATATATATATATATATATATATATATATATACATATATATATATATATATATATATATATATATATATATATATATATATATATATATATGGCTTTTTATTTGCGTTATCATTTATCAAACTGGGATCAAACTGGGACACCAGTTACACTTCAGGATCCTTAAAAATCAATCGTTTCATGTCTCGGAATCATGTGAGGTTATAAAACCGGTTAGAGTCACGAAATCAGTTGTTTCGTCTCAGCTGGGGTCAGGATGTAAATTGGGGTCATATGGTTGAATTATCAGGGTCACAGGGGTGAGTTAGGGCGACGTGTATAATAATTACGGACGACTCTTCTCGAGTCTGTGAGAACCCTGGCTGAGCAGTGTGGCTCAAATCAGTTCACATTTTTCATTACTTTTCTCCCAGTGTGGGAGTCTGGGGACAATGTGGGACTTTAGGGACAATGTGGGACTTTAGGGACAATGTGGGACTCAGGGGACAATGTGGGACTCTAGGGACAATGTGGGACTCTGGGGACAATGTGGGACTTTGGGGACAATCATGGGACGATGTCGATTCCCATGTCTCTCTCTCACACGAGAAAATGGCAGCCATCACACCTCCTTCCCTAAAACAGCCAAGCTGGAGAATTATCTTCCTTCTAACATCTTCCTCCTCTTCATATAACATTCACTCATTTAAGATAAAGTTTCACAAATGCCCTGATTAATTTCTTCGTCTTTTCTTTAGCTTTTTTATTTTCTGGCACCTAAGTTGGTCTTTGACTGGGGCATGCTTTGCCCTTAATGTTTCTGTCAATATAGAAAAGAAAATCCTTCCCTCTCTTGCTGTATCCCATCCTCATTTCTTTCCATTTACCTGAGTTGAATCTTATCAACCATAGCTTGGACCAGCTTTACAATTCGTCCAGGTCCCATCGTAGTTTTATATAACTCCTCTTCGTTTTTCAGTCTTTTCCTTGTCATGACCTTGGCATCATCAGCAAACATAGCCAGGTAGGAGTCTATTCCCTCTGGCAAGTTACTTGCACGGGTCAAGAAGAATAACGGCTCCAGAACAGACCCATGCGGCATTCACTGACTACCTCAGGCCATTTTGAAAAGGCTCCTCTGAAACGCGTCCTTTGTTTCGTTCCACTAAGATAAATTTCCATCCACCAAAGTAGTCTCTCCCATAATCTGCCTCGTGATTCAGCCTCTTTACCAGCCTCTAGTGTAGGTATAGTGTCAAACGCTTTCTGGCAGTCCAATCTCCCTAGCCTTTCTTTTGTCTAAACAGTGTTCAATCCTGTAGAAACATTTTATAGACGACACTCGTTGGAACGACTGTTTTGTATTTCGTTTTCTTCTTCCTGGTCTCTTTTCTCATAGAAAGTTATGACGTTTACCTTTTACCAGTCCAATGCATCTGCATTTTTTTTTCATCAAATATGGAATTTCAAGAAAGAAAATGAGCCTTGTATGGGGCAAGACCATTTGGTATCCTCTTTATATTTCTCTAGATATTTTATTTCTTTCGCTGTGTGTGTGTGTGTGTGTGTGTGTGTGTGTTTCAGAGAATCTTTGAACCCTTGCCAGCACTTCCCAGCCTTCCCCATAGATCTTCCATCCTCATCCTCCCCCTATTCTCCCTTCTCTTCCTCCCCCACTCCCTAAGTGGGGGAGTTGAAGCCCTGAACATGCGCTGCAGAGATGAGCAATGTCTCCCCCCAGGGGCCTGGACGCCTGGAAAGGCAAAGGGTTACCAGGCACCTTCATTCATTCTCGACATTCTGACTCACACCTGAAAATACGACTCTTTTTTTTTTTTTAATCTCTCAGAGCGAGTCGGTCTGCCTCGCCATCCACACGGCTGGTTTCTGAGCCGCTTCCCCGACGGTTCTGAGGTTCTCCTGGTGTCTTTGGCTCCTCCGTTCATGTCTGTGGTTCAGCCACAGTGTGGTTCTACAGGTCCCTGTTCTAGTATGTCTTCCCAGGGGGGTCGGTCTGAGGTTTCATTCACACATTGATCCAGCGAGTCTGTGGCTGCTCACCTCGTCTGTATCCCATCCGGCCTGTGGCCCTGCCTGTTTGTGGCCCAGCCGGTCTGTGCTCCAGCCGGTTTATAAGCAGTTCTTGTGTGTGTGTGTGTGTGTGTGTGTGTGTGTGTGTGTGTGTGGCCCATCTTGGGCTCTGGTGGCCGTCTGATCACCAGACAGAGGTCGGTATGGTGCAGATTATGCACTCCTTCGTACAGCTTTATTTCATTCGTCGATACATTTCCTTCAATTCTTCCTTCACAGGGAGAACTCAAGTGGTGAAAGACGTCAGTGAGAAGCGTCCGTGATAGTGTGGAAGGCGGAGCCATGTAAGGGAGCTGGGGTCCTCGCCCTAATTAGCGGTCCTCTCTCCCTCCTTAATAGGGAGAAGCCTCACAGCGTACCTTAGCTAAGCAGGGTCAAAAAGGGAATGGCCATTTGTGTATTCCTTCTCGCGCTTAAAGTCTTCCTCTAAAGCATTACTTGAGTGAATAGGTAGAGAAAGAGAGGCGTAAAGAGGAAGAGAAAAGATTATTCAAAAATCTTTCCAAAGGTGTAAAGTCTCGCTTTTGGAAAAGCATCAAGTCGTATAGATGGAAGGAAAGATACGAGGAGGTTTAAAGGGACTCCAAACTTGGGTGTGTAAGGAAAGAAACAGATGTGACAACCAACAGTCCGCTATCCCTGGGGGTGCTGACGGCCACACAGTAATCATGTGACGCAATTGCTTGCCGGGTGTTACGTAGCCTTGCTAATGAAGGCCAATGAAAGATGTGGATGTAAATGATGTGAGAGAGAGAGAGAGAGAGAGAGAGAGAGAGAGAGAGAGAGAGAGAGAGAGAGAGAGAGAGAAGTGAGAGTGAAATAGAGGGACCAATTAAGCTTTGAATATAGTAGATTGGGAGCCATCAAAGATGGTAGAAGATGTGAAATGTAGATGATTGAGTGAGAGCAGTGGAAGGGCGTTCGCGTCAGGGAACTCATATTAACCTGCTCTCAGTGTCTATCGTGTCTTCACAATCACAATTCTCTCTCTCTCTCTCTCTCTCTCTCTCTCTCTCTCTCTCTCTCTCTCTCTCTCTCTCGTGTATGTGTGTATGTATCTTTAAGAGACTGCATGTGTATGGTTTTCTAGTATGTGAATCTTATTCGTGTGTGTGTGTGTGCGTGTGTGTGTGGGTGTATATATATATATATATGTGTGTGTGTGTGTGTGTGTGTGTGTGTGTATCTACGTTTGTGAAAGTGGTGTCCTTTACACAAGCAAAAAGCAACAAAGAATAATCTCGTTAGATGACATCATCTGGGGTGTCTCGCATCCTAAACCTGATTTAACACCAAAAAAAAAAAAAAAATAAGTGATTATATTTTCCCAAGGCCTCAATAAATAAGGCATTCTATTTTAGACTATCCTACGTCCATGTTCTCTGCTGAACATGTTTGCAAAAGATTAGTTGTCGTGTTCAGAGCAAACAATGTAAACACCACCAGAGGCCGCGTTCAGAGCAGATAGAACCCACTACTTAGTCACATCAGACTATCTCAACGTCAAATATATTTCACCAAAACTGAATTCCCCTTTTTACCTGACTTGTCGTCTGTGAACACGAGCGTGTGTCTTAAATCTAAAAACCTGTGCCTTAAGGAGAGACGCAAGAATGGAAGGTTCACAAGGGCTTGACCTGGGGCTAAGCACCCAGCCAATATTTTACCAACATTTTTCACTCATTTTTGAACTTTTTGGCCACAGAGGAGCCACGTCCATTCGAAGAGGAACAACAGACTTTTTAACTTCTCACGTCATGTTGCAGGAATTCCATCTTATCCTTTAAACTGCGTCTGATTGAAGCCTCCAAACAGGCAGTCAATGTCTGCAGGCAAGCAACAACACCAGGACTTTATGGCTGTCCATGTTCTTTGCCTATCACAGCGGCCCACGATTACAGTCAAGTGGTATCTGGTCTTCGCCATCGTTCGCGAGGGAGACAATCCTAGCCCTAATTTGGTATCAAAACATTCCGGAGACATGCAGATCCTGGGAGTAATGGACGAGTACACGATCGTTTACGCTTGGCCTCCCCGGCAAGATAAATACTTTGAGAAATACCCTGTCCTTTAACTAGAGATCTGTATGGCAAAACCAAGCCTTCCATTCATTGCAGGGAGTTGCCAAATTCCCCCGAATCTTTTCCTATTTTCATCACGATTCTGTGCACTGCATGCAGATTTCCCCGAACGTTGCACCTCTGTGATACTCGCGATGAAATTAGAAGTAAATCGGAGCGTAGATTTCCATTTTGTGATAATGGTTAAGGTGGAAGGGAAAAAAGAGAATGGGTGGTTAAGTGGCAGCGTTGTCAGCGAGTGGCGGGAGTGGCTTGGCCTTATATGAGAGTTCATTCATTTTCGCTGCAGGGGGGACTCAAGTACACACTATCAATTATACCTTCGTTGCAGGTGGGCACGGCACCTCCCCCACCTCTCCAGGTATTAGGGAGGGTTAGGGGGGGGCTTATTCAGGGCCACAATATGTTGTGGGGGCCTCTCGAGTTGGCCTTTTGATCTCCTGAACTGGATTTAGATATCGGACAACGAGGCGTTCTATTATATTGTCTGGCCTGAAATAATGGCTATATATAGCGGGAATCATTTTCATCTATATTCAGTTTCTGACCACAAACGTTTGTTCAACCTTTTTTTTTTGGTATATATCGTAAATATTCTATAATTGGTGCTTTTATTTATTAGATCAAAATATATATGTAGCCATTAATCTCAGTAATTAAGAAATTACTTGTGGATCGTTAATTTGCACGCAGTATCAACCTTCTTTCTCATCCCTGTTATCAATCTTCCTTTCAGTGACTCCTGCTTTGAAGTGTCCAGGGAGATATGTAATAATGCCACGTATATTTTCTCGGGTTTTTTTTTTTTTTTTGTATGTCTTACACACAGGAATCTGGACAACGAGGTCAGACATTGCGCAACCTCCATTCATTGTCGTCCTCTGTGATGATGATAATAATAATAATGATAATGATAATGATATGAAGGGCTGTTGCATTTGTCTGATGATAGGGTGGCAGATGTAAGGTGTTTGGATGATAAGGGGGAGAAGGGGAAGGGTTATGTGAAGTGAGAGAATTATGGAGAGTGGTTTGGTGAAAAGAGAAGAGGTGGTGAAAACCTTACGTAAGATGAAATGTGGCAAGGCGGCTGGTGGGAATGGTACTGCAGTTGAGTTTATGAAGAAAGGGGATGACTGTCTGGTTGATTAGTTATTCAAGTCTTTCAATGTATATGTAGATCATGGTGAAATGCCTGAGGATTGGCGAAATGCATGTATAGTGCCACTATATACAGTGGCAAGGGGAATAAAGGTGAGTGTTCAAACTACAGAGGCATATGTTTGTTGAGTATACATGATAAGCTGTATTGGAGGGTATTCATCGAGAGGGTGAAGGCATGATCAGAGCATCGAGAGAGTGAAGGCATGATCAGAGCATCAGACTGGGTAATAGCAGTAGTAGCACGTTGATAAATCCCAACATCAAGAGAGCATCCAGTTGCAACTTTTTAAAGAGACAAAATTGAGCCAGTAAGATTCAGATTTCTATAATTCATGATTCAATTTAGTCTATTTGGCCATAATCAGTTCGCGTTTTCAGAGTCTAAAGTCTTAGTATGAACGAAACGCGACCATATCACAGTTGGCTTGTAACCCTCTCACCTAGAATTAAGTAAACATAGACAAAAATATTATCAAATACCAAATTGTGTGTATTCCTTACTAAAGATCTAATTCCAGAATCATGGTTTTGTTTTGTGTTCTTACAGTCAGTAGAGCAACACAAGAATAAATATATCAGAACACAGATTAAATTATGTCATTCATACATTGCATGCAACGATAGATGAAGGAAAATAGATAACGGGCAATAGATGGTAGCCATTCACATGACGATCAGACTTCTTCACCTAACACATTATCTCTTCCATTGATGTATGATGAACATATCTCCCTGCCTGAGCTGCATGAGGACTTCTGTGTGATGTCACTTGTAACTACTTTCCCTGATGATGTCAACGAGGTTTGATCTGTTCTGCTGATATGACTAAAGTGTTGACGTCACTTGACTTTGTGTGTGTGAGTGATGTCACCAGTGTTATGTGTTCCACGATGATGTCACCAGTGTTACGTGTTACACGATGATGTCACCAGTGTTACGTGTTACATGATGATGTCACAGTGTTGTGTTACATGATGATGTCACCACTGTATTATATGGTAATTGTGTTCCTAGTGATGTCATGAGAATGAATATGTGTTCCTGAAGTCACTAGGTTTGTTTTGTGTCGTTTCCAATATGTTGTGTGAGGTGATGTCATCCGTTTTGAGTGTTATTTGATGTCACCAAGACTTTGTCTATTAATGTCTTCACCAGGTCAATGCGTATTGCTGAAGTCATTAACACAGGCTTCTTCTGGTCCCCTTGATATCATGAAGTCATTGTGTTCTATTGACTTCACTGTGATGTAGTTTGTCGCATCTATCATGAAGATGTCTCGTGCCTCTGATGTCAAAAAGGTTTTTGTTTACTTCCACTAGAAATACTGAGGTTCGCCACAAATGACATCACCTTTCGTGTGGACTATTGATGTCACCCTCATGTGTGCTCCTGAAATAAGGTTACACCCTGATGTCACAGTCTTTCTGACATCATCGCATTATGTCACATCACTGATGTCAGCGCCTTTCATTTCTGTTATTGATGTCATCCTTTCCTGGCGTGCTGGTGACGTCAGCAGGTCACTGTGACCTGGTGATGTCACCAGGCTGGAGAACTGATGATGATGTAACCAAGCGTTTCGTGTTCTGGCGATGATATCTGCGAAGTGATGCCTCTCTCTCTCTCTCTCTCTCTCTCTCTCTCTCTCTCTCTCTCTCTCTCTCTCTCTCTCTCTCTCTCTCTCTCCACTCCTCTCAACCCACCACGCATGCCCAAGCCACTGTATGTATTCCACACACACACACACACACACACACACACACACACACACACACACACAGTGTTCTTCACTGTCTTCATTTTTCACCTAATGTGCCACATCATTCCATTTTCTACCCCACTATCGTACACGTATCTAAGACTTACAGTTCGCGAAAGCGATTGAATCGTCGAACGAACTTTAAATCCCACTGTCTGAGGGTTGAAGAGTAAGTAATGTGTTGCTGATGTTTAAGGTCGCTATAAGGAGTGTTCGCCGGGTAATATATTCCCTGCCTGATGGCGACGCTTGCAAGATGTAATACATTAGCGAGTCAGGTCGTGGGTCGTCCAACACGATACTCGAGAATGCTAAGCCCTTCCTCCCACTGCTGTCTGGCCGACGGGGACTTTACCAGCTCATATAACCTACCTACACAAGCTCTTGCTTATTTACTCATTGTCGGTTCTCTAGACTCCGACCTGTCGCGTGTACCTGTCGGCCTCGCCTGTTGTGCTTTGTCCACTTGGTTTTATAAGGTTGGGATGTTGAATCCAGGCTTCTCTGGCCCTCCTCTGTATACCTCCTCTGTATTTCTACCTGATCTCAGTAAATCAAGTCAGTAGTAATCACCAAATTACTTGTTTTTATTAGTAACTGTGTATAATATTATTGGTCTTCATGACAGTCGAATTGTTGGGTTACTAAATCAAAATCTATGACGATCGTCAAAAATACAATGTATAAAAAATGTTTGTTTCTTGATGATGATGAAGGATGTTGCCATCCATTGTTATGTAACACAAATTTCGTTTCGTAAAGAAACAATTATCCAACTGACTGACATTGTATCAAGTTTTTCGTTGTGATAACTCGACCCTTTTCCCCTGGGTCATGCCACAGGTGTCCAGGGTCTCCTCCGGGTATGTATTTTGAGCGACCGTGTAGCTATTTTCCTTTAGTATCCCAACAAGTCTATTCATCTCATTTTCAGTAAGATTTTCATGCCGTGGTGTCTGCAGAATTCCAGGGAAATATATTTTAATCAATGAAATTAGGTAACAGATTCTTTTGGAATGAAATTAAAGGATAATTTTAAAGAGATAGGAGCACACAAGAATATACGTGAATGTATTTAAAAGGAAGTTCAAACAGTGGATTTCTAATGAAGTCACGACGCTAAAAGAAAACGTGTCAATAACAGAAAACACATGAATGGGTTTTAAAGGTAGTTTTATATAACAACCTGTTGATTAATTGGTTTGAATCAGAATTAAAGGAATACAGGACACAACTGAATTGAATGAGACTATAGAAAACGTTAATTGACAAATTTTCTTTGAAAGAAAGTTTAAGACGGAGTTAAACAAAATAAAATTTAGACAATGCGGTGTAGGTGAATGAGTTTATTGAATTACAAATAACAGAAATTTGATGAAAAATGCTTGTGCAAGTGAATTTAGTCAATATAGCTGTGTTGTGTAAGACCCATTTCTCTGTCACTGACTTCCGTATCAATCATGCATCATATTCATAAAATCTTGACATATGTTAAAGTAGTTTGAAAATTTCCTTAATTTGTTTCCAGCTTTGACACACAAAACTTTAAGACGATTCACTCATTACAATCTTTCTTATCTCTCAATTCATCTTTTCCGTGAATTCAAACCACGCATCACTCAAACCCTTAGTGACTAAGATATTACATGATACAAAAGCTCTTCATTTCTCTGTTCTACTCACATTTATAGTTAATGTTAAAAAAACCGGTGTTTGGCATGGTAATGGTTTATCATATGGCATTAGAGACATATTTTTGTAGGGTATATTTAAAAGATTAAAAAATATGGTCAAACAATATTTTGCAATATCATAGCTTCCATTACATAGATCATATTTCCGGAAATGCAAATTAAGAAAATATGAATATCTGCTTCATTTATTTCACATTTTTTAACTTTTGGGTTTAACAATTCAAGTAAAAACGCCAAATTTAGATGATCATTTAAGGTTTTGTATATTTAGTACGTTTTTCGTCGTTTTCGTATTTTCTCACATTTTCTATTTCTGTAAACAAAGGACATAGTGTCAGGTTGTGAATTTTACTTCTAAGAAACTCAATGAGTCCATGTTTTATCGCCGACTTTAATTGCTGTTGTTTGAAATTTAATTGATTGAAGAAATTGAATGATAGAATTCGCATTCGAAAACTATTTAAGGATCATAATACATTGGATTTCGCGTTTAGATGCCGCGAAGCGATCATGTATTTTATGAATGGGACATACGAATGAGCTTAAGTGACAGATTTTCTAAAAAAATGATATAAATGGATTAAAAATACTTAATTATCTAATAGTTTTCGTGAGTGAGCATTTAAAAATGTTTAGATAATAGCCTTGAAACGAACAAAATTAAGGGACTTCGAAAAAACAAAATGAAAAAAAATAGTAAGGCATTTGTGAATGAGTTTAAATGGAACTTTAAAGTCTATAACGTAAATAAATGGATTAAAATCACGGAGTTAAAGGGATATAGTAAACAAAGACGAGCTGAATGAATGTAAAGAAAACGCTAACTCCAGAAAGAAATGGAGATAGGAAGAGACGGAGTTACAGATGAAGAGAGATATATACACAAATTATTACATATCAGCGAATATAGAGAAATATAAGAAAGAATTACAGATCTCAAGGAATATAGTGCTCTTCGTGTCTTTATTCTACTCACATTTGTTTTGAATGTTAAACAACGGCGTTTAGCATAATAATAAAGGTTTAACAGATGACGTTAGAGAAATATTTTTGTAGGGTATATATAAAAGATTAAAGAATACGGTCAAACAATATTTTGCAATATCATAGCTTCCATTACATAGATCATATTTCCGGAAATGCAAATTAAGAAAATATAGATACATGAGGTTACACGAAGGAGCATAATTAACTAAAGCAATTTTGTAAATTATGCAATACTGAGTTTTTTTTCACTTACTATTTTTCTCTTATCAATCATATCCATAAAATCAAGCATTCCTTCGAAACATTGAAATTTTCAGTGATTTGTTTCTCAATCTGATAATTTCTTCCCTATAAAAGAAAATGAATATTTGCTTCTGTTATTTTGACAATAAATTTTGAATTAAGCAGTTCAAGTAAAGACACCAAAAGATTAATCAAGGTTTTATATATCTATCATGTTTTCGTCGTTTTCGTATTTTCCATTTTCTATTTCTCTAAACAAAGGATGAAATATCATGCTGTGAATTTTATTTCTAAGAAACTCTAAGAATCGTGTTTTATGGCCGACTTGAATTGTCGTTGTCTAGAATAATATTGTCTGAAAAAATTAGATAAAATTTGCATTCAGAGACTCTTAAAGGATAATAGAATCTTGTATTTCGAGCTTAGATGCCTCGAAGAGTTCATGTATTTTATGAATGGGTCATTTAAATGAGCTTAAGTGGCAGATTTTCTAAAAACAAAAATCTAAATGAGTTAAAAAGATTCAATTATCTAACAGTTTGCATGGGTGAGCATAAAGAGAACTTTAGATAACAATCTTCAAGCGAAAAGAATTAAAGGCTTCGAAAAAACACAAATAGTAAGGCATTTGTGAATGAGTTTAAATGGAATTTTAAAGTCTATAACGTAAATAAATGGATTAAAACCACTGAGTTAAAGGAATATAGTAAACAAAGACGAGCTGAATGAATGTAAAGAAAACGTTAACTCCAGAAAGAAATGGAGACGGAGTTACAGATGAAGAGAGATATATACACAAATTATTACATATCAGCGAACATAGAGATATATAAGAAAGAATTACAGATCTCAAGGAATATCATTATTATGACAAAGATACGGAAAAATGAATACAGAAATACAACTAAAAACTACAACAATGTTTAGATGTGATAGACGTCTTAATAATCTATTCCATGTGTTAAATACATGATAAGATATGAGATAAAAGTTAGAGAGATACTGAATCAAATAGTTTACTAAGTTATTCAGGAACACAGATACTCAATGAAACTCTGGACCCATAAACAGAAGTGGAACATAAAGATTGAGCAGGGAGGAGAAGAATAACGTAACCAGAGAGAAAAAAGGACATAAATGGCTTTTTGCATCTTATATTTTTCCAAAAGGCTCTTTTCATTCTTTCTGTTTGTGTTCAATTGTTCCACCTCACATCAATTACTTATCTTAAATCATAGGTTTCATACTTCTTAGATTGAATAGTTCTTTATTTAAGGCTGTTCCTGTGCTGCATTATAGCATCTGTAGCAGTGAGGAACTTAAAAAGATCTATAGAATATGTCCTTTGGCAAAATTGGAAGATATATTTGATATTCCCTTAAAGGAGAAGGGTCGTATTCACCATCACTCTCCCATATACGTCTTTTATGATAATGTGAAATCTAACCCAATCTCAACGACCTACAGGATAATTTATCATTATCAACAAGAACATCTGGTAACAATGATTGATAGATATGGATTACAGAACCCATAAGGTAATATGAATGATAAATTCAGGTATATTTCAATTTTATTAAAAGAAAAATCTGATTCTAAGCCTGTGACAGACGTGCACCCAAGTCATTCCTTCCCGACGGGTTCGTACAAACAAACATGGCGATCACCCATCTTTCTGCTGGCGGCTCAAAGGAAGCTGAAGGTAAGACTGTGACCGTCTTAGATATTATATTCATGATAGTAGAGTTGTATACATTACTTTCTATTGAAAAGAGGCATTATAGAAGGTCCGTGTGTTATACAGAATCCGTTATTTCAATTCGCTTACTCGCCTCTCGTGCAGTTTGTTTATATTACTTTTGAAGCAAGGGCAATAATATATTACTGTACTTAGAGATTGACATTCGGTGCATTGTAGTTTAGTTTTATTTTATTCCGAAGTTAGATATTTTTTGTATAAACAACGTAGTAAGTTTGTTTTCGAACATGTTGAAAGTGGATATTTTGCCGACAGTATGTCTAGAAAGTGGGATTATTAGTAATGATGTAATTGGTTTTATTGAGCTCAGTTCGAGTCTAGTTTAACCTATCACCGCAATCAGCTTTTGAAGTTCGGTTGATTTTCCTGTTAATGTGTTGATATTGAGTATTATTTATAGCATTATGATTTTATATTCAAAAGAAATTCCCTACTTGATAATCATAGCTGTTACATGTGAACATTGATATTTTCATTTAAACTGTTAGCGTAATATTTACGGAACACAGTAATAGTCGCTGAATTTGACTTTTACGTATAGTTGATTTCTGGTTCAAGATCCTCTGTGATCCTCCATACTGGACTCTTCCAGCCCATTTGTTATGTTGGAGTTGCAGAACACTTTGGCTATGAAGTTCTCTCGTACAGGACATCCTGTCCTAATCATTATTTTTTCATGGTTATTTTAAAGAATTTATGCTTTTAGCTTTTGCATGGTTTTGTTAGCCTATTCCATACAATTGCCACTTTTAGTGTAAGGAATTTTTCACCTTTTGTGGAGTTTGTAACTTGTAGATATAGCTAACGGCTGGATGAACTACTTTTTCCTGCATAGTCAGGAGGATCTTCATAGAGTTAGAATACGCGTCTTTCTGGATGACCATGAATCATTTAATGAACCTCTTTCATACCTTCCCTTCTTAGTCTTTATCGGAGACGTGATAGTTTTAAATTCATAGGCGGCTTTAAGTTTGACCCAGTTTCTTCAAAGTGTCTTTTGCAGTAAGGACTCCAAACTGTGTTGGCAAAATCTAGGATTGATCATAATATTGATTTGTTTAAGGGCTTGAAAGTCCTTGTATTAAAGTATACAGGTAATTTCTTGATTTTGCCCATCATTCAATATTTTTTTACTTTTCTTGAGAGATGATCTTTTGATTTTGATATGTTGTACATGATAATCTGTTTATCCCCTTCTTATTTCAAAGTTATCCCCTTCTGATTTCAAAGTTTACTTCTCAGTTTGATGGAATTCATATGAAATTTTTTATGAAATTGAAAGTTTAAGTGTTATCAGCAAAAAGCTTAAGGTATATTAAATTTGGGAGTCGGCAGTTTGATGTATGAACATAATCCTAATGTGGATTAAACTTTGAATCTTAGCTTTTTGTACTGAATTCTTGAGCCATATGAAGTAAGCTGGGTAAAGCCCTGAAAGCATTACCAAGATTAGATTTTAGTGTCCATTGTGATATAAGTTAAGATAAAAATCTTCACCTGTTTGAAGGGATATAGGTTATAGGAGTCCTAGAAATTGTGAAAATTTCTCTCGACAAATAATCATTTCCATTATCAAATTTGTGTCCGTAGGTTTTATGTTTTCCACTTGTTTTACTGTTATTATCTACATATTTAATGATTCTCAGCTGTTATTGGATGGAAAGCCGAAGTTGGTTTAAAGAGAGTTCCATGTAGGTTGTGTTCATGTAGAGTACATTGAGGTATGAAATTATGGGCCAGCCCTCCAGTTGATTCAGTTTTTTTGGTTATCATCATAAAGTGACTGAAACAAGGCAGTGAGTAGAAATATGTTTGTACCATACAGATAAGCATAGCGAATCACTGATCAGATCAGTGATGATGTAGGAATCAAAAAGCAGCATTGGAAACTTGATGTTGATTATTCAATATATTAAGTGTAATTACATTACTTACAGATGATGAACTGGAGTCATCAGATAACTCTGACTCCGACAGCAGCTCGGGCTCTAGCAGTAGCAGCAGTAGTCGGGCAAGTAGCAGACCTGGTAGTAGGTCACCTGCAGGTAAGTTAGAATTATGCTCTTTTTAATGTTTGTTTTATTCACTATACCATGGATATTGATAACTTAATCTTGATAATTGTTAAGGATTTAGATGTGTTATTAACCCCTTACTTCAACCACATATTTACATGAGTTGCACAACTTCTCTCAAAATTCACTCATCAGATTTTGTGTCTCTATTTCAAGGCTGGATGCTGAATCAAATGAAGGTGGCAGTGCATGATGGTTTTCCCCACAGTCCTTTTCCAAACATGTCACGTTTTTTGAGTTTTCTAGGAAGAAAATTCAGTGGCTTATAGCTAGATATGGAGTACCAGCCAAAAGATCATCCTGAATCAGTTGACAGTTTAGCTAAAAGCTGCATGGTTTGTGTTATAGAAGTCATTAGAATAAAGTGCCATGAGCATGGCTGGAAGATAACTGGCTTAGGGAAGAAATTATTGTGCATTGTATAATTTTATATTTGGGGTGGTTGTGCACCTCGTGTAATTATCTATCTAGATTAGTTAAGGTGTTAGATTCTGAGATATGAGATAGTCATCCAGCAGAGTTAGCATTATGATTCAGCATTTGTTTTTCAGGAAAAGTGCTTGATGAACAAATTTCATAGGGTTATGGAAAGTGCCACTTCCTCTGTGAAGAGCCTTCATCTTTATATAATTAGAATTTTCAATTTGTATGTGATTATTGTAATTCAGACAGAGATTTGCAGATGAAAACTGAATTTTATTTTCAGGAAGCCGCACACCATCACCAGCTGGTAGTAACAGGAATGGATATCGAGGGAGAAGTCATACTCCAGAAAGGAGTCAGGCAAGTGGCTCTTTTCTTGGGAGTCCTCGAAGTAGAGGCAGTGTATCACCACAGAGCAAAATCAATACTCCACCACCAAGGAGCCCTCAAAGTGTGGGTAGCCATTCACCACATAGTCATGGTTATAGATTTGGAACAGGCAGCCATCGTAGTATGAGTGGTTCACCAAGAAGCCCAATGAATATGGATGGCTCCCATCTGAAGAGTAGATCTGTTACACCACAGCGAAGCAGATCTGTGACTCCTGTGAGAACTACAGCAGATTCAGCAGCTGGTAGTCTTACTCCATTGGGTTCTCGAGGAAGTAGATCACCTTCCAGATCTAAAGTAGGTAGTGCATCACCAATGGGTTTTCAGTCAGGGAACAGATCACCTGCTAATTCCAGAGGTAGAAGCAGGACTCCATCACCACTGGGCTACAGAAGTAGTAGAACCCCTGTAAGATCAAGGACTCCTAGCAGATCACCTGTAAGATCAAGAACTGGCAGTAGGTCACCTTTGCAGCTAAGAACTGGCAGTAGGTCACCTATGCCAAGGGCAGGCAGTAGGTCACCTATGCAGTCAAGGATTGGCAGTAGGTCACCATTGCAGTCAAGGACTGGCAGTAGGTCACCTATGCACTCAAGAACTGGTAGTAGGTCACCTTTTCGGTCAAGGACCGGCAGTAGGTCACCCATGCGTTCAAGAACTGGTAGTAGGTCACCTCTGCGATCAAGAACTGGCAGTAGGTCACCTGTGCGGTCAAGGACTGGCAGTAGGTCGCCCATGCGGTCGAGGACTGGCAGTAGGTCACCTATGCGGTCAAGGACTGGGAGCAGATCACCTGGGTCATATACTCGCTTTAGAAGAAGCAAATCACCATATTCAAAGGCTGGCAGCAGAAGCCCTGCATTATCTCGAAGTCGCAGCAGGTCTCATGACAGTCGGGCATCCCGAGGAAGCAGTCGGCGGAAGAGATCACCAACTAGGAGCATGAAGTCGGGGTCTCGATCTCGCTCTAGATCACTTGTTAGCAAGTCCCGGTCTCGATCACGCTCTAGATCACGTATTAGTAAATCCCAGTCTAGATCACGCTCGAGATCACGTATCAGCAAGTCTAGGTCTCGATCACGATCTAGGACACCAATCAACAAGTCTCGTTCTCGATCACGATCCAGAACACCTGTCAGAAAATCTCAGTCTAGGTCACGATCCAGATCACCTCTAGGCAGTGATGCTGATATTAGGAAAGGTAACCAATTTCTTTTATATGTTGATTGTTAAGAAATAAGATTTTTTTTTTTTTTTTTTTTGCTTTGTCGCTGTCTCCCGCGTTTGCAAGGTAGCGCAAGGAGACAGACGAAAGAAATGGCCCAACCCACCCCCATACACATGTATATACATACGTCCACACACGCAAAATATACATACCTACACAGCTTTCCATGGTTTACCCCAGACGCTTCACATGCCTTGATTCAATCCACTGACAGCACGTCAACCCCGTTATACCACATCGCTCCAATTCACTCTATTCCTTGCCCTCCTTTCACCCTCCTGCATGTTCAGGCCCCGATCACACAAAATCTTTTTCACTCCATCTTTCCACCTCCAATTTGGTCTCCCTCTTCTCCTCATTCCCTCCACCTCCGACACATATATCCTCTTGGTCAATCTTTCCTCACTCATTCTCTCCATGTGCCCAAACCACTTCAAAACACCCTCTTCTGCTCTCTCAACCACGCTCTTTTTATTTCCACACATCTCTCTTACCCTTACGTTACTTACTCGATCAAACCACCTCACACCACACATTGTCCTCAAACAAATAAGATACAGAATACTAATGTGGCGCAGTCATAAGATACAGAATACTAATGTGGAGCAGTCACGAAACATAATCATATGGGAGAAGAGTCTTTTATCTTTTTTACCCACTGATAAGTTACCTTGTTATTTTTTCCCCCCCGCATTTGTTCTTAAGGTGACTTGTAGTAGTTTTTCATATGTTTTCAGACTCCTACTTTAGAATTTGCAAATTTTTTCATGACAAACTTTGGAGACTAGACTTCACCTGTTTTGTTAATATGTGGCTTAGTTCCTATGAATTGAGCCTCTTGACAGTTATCATCTTGGTAAATATTTTTTTTTATTCTATTTTCCTTTATTTGAAACTTCCATGGGTAAATTCCTTTATTTAGCTTCCAGTTTAAAAAAAGAGCAGAGTTGATGTTTTGAGAACTAGTTTTGGATATGATACTAACAGTTGTGCAATGCTTTTGTAGGAATTCTGCCTGCCAGTCGTCTGAATTAGGAAAGCAAATTCGATATAGAGAAATATGTTTATCCAGGCATTGCTATTGCTGATGAGGCAATTAAAGGAATAATTTAATTTGTGTACACAAGATTTTTCTTGCAGATAACTCAGTTTGAATGGAAAAGCAGTCTTCAGATTTAATTACCTTACCTTTCTTTATCACCAACCAAAGTTTTAGAGTTTTGCATCCAGTAATGATAAGTAATGGCATTTTTCTCTGTCCTAACTTTTTAAGCTGAAATCTTTTGGTCTAGTCATTGCATAATGTGCACTGTAAGAAGATGTCGTGATGCAAACTGCATTCATGTGTTGCTCCTGCCTTGTTGAATGTAGAGATATTCAAGGCAAAATATCAGTATAAGTAACTAATCTCATTCTTTTATGAACCAAAGCATGGAGTTTCTACTATCAATTATGTTGAATGTGGGAAGTATATTATTGCTGGCAATAGTGTGAGTGATTGGTAGTTGTATTGGATGTGGGACTGATGGATCAACAGTACAAGCTCTGCAAGGAGAATAGTGAGGAAAGCCCTATTGTGAAGTAAAAGGATATTTGCTGTCAGCAGATTAGCTTTGTTTTGGGGAGTGCTGTGGTGCTTTTTTTCTTAGAGCAAGAAACTTGCACTATATTTTATGTTTATAGAATTTGTGTGGATTCTGCATGGTCCAGTATGGTAGAAGGACCAAACATATGCCAACTCTGTTATTAGACAAGGAGTAAAGGTTGAGTTATATAGTTGATGTGCAAGTGGTTTACCTTTCTCATTGGATGTAGTTGTTTATAGTGATGACAACTTGTTCTTTTGTGAAGCTGGACATGGACTTAAGTCTCTACTCCTCCTTTTCTTCATTCCTTAAGTTGTTTATTTACTTTCTACCAAATCATTTGGATCTAGATGCCTGTTTAGTAGATCTTTTAGGAAGGTACTTAGATTATGGTTATTTTCTGGAAAAAGGGGATATGGAGGCTGAAGTACATTTGGGTAAATTAAGGTTAGAAAAATCAAAATTGTTTGATTATTGAGCATTTCTGCATGTAAGGATGGTGAAATGGAAGCTGATAGAGTTGAAAGGCAGGTAGATTTTCGGAGCTTTCAGTGTGGATAAAGATATAATTTGTGTCATCAGGTATGGTCCACCAGTACCTATACTCTTCTGAAATATAATTGTGTAAGTGTAGATGTAAGTAGAGTGCAGGAAATTCAAGGGATACTCTGAGAAGTGTATATAGGGTTAGGGTTGTAGAATGAACAATGAATGAATCAGGGTTAAAGGTGGTATAAAGAAAATAGTTAATGAAAGAAGAATTGTAAAAATGAAATGGTTTGAATCAGTAGGAAACTTTTATTTTTTTTATGAAAATTTGATGAGTGAGAAGCAAGATTTTGGAGACATTCATTGCACCTTGATGAAAATGAAACTGGTGAGAGAGAATCAAGTTGAAATGTGTGGAGGGAAAGGTCAGGAGTAGGGTAAAAGGACATTGTAAGAAAGTATGTTTTTAAGAAGAGTTCCTTAATGTAGAAATAGAGAGAGATGTGCCAAGATTATGTTGTGTGGAAGAGGTTATGCAAGAGGTGTCATGCATTGTATTAGGCTATAGATAGACTATACATGTAACCCAAAATTTTCATAGACTTTTACTCTTAACATGTGAACTGTTTGCAGGTGCAACTGACGAAGCTAGGAAGGGATCAGATGCTGATAGTGATGTTGAGGCAGGCAGGTATGAAGTACACTGGTTTGCTTTGTAATATTAACAGTTTAAGAAAAAATCAAAATGCTCTCTGTTATTTGAAGTAATAGGTTATAAAACAGTAAACAAAGTATCAAGTAATATGGTGGTGAAGGATAATTAAGACCTGTCTTCAAAACTTAGATTTCATGATTTTTTTTGTACAGTATAAAATGAAATGCCAGGTTACATTAGATTATCAGATTGTAAATGGAAAAAAAGTCTTTAGATTTTTCCTTAATGGTTATCTTTGAATACATTCATGATTTTACTTGATCTAGAATTATGGAGATATTGTTTACTGATTCTAGAATAATAGGAGGGAGATTATATTGATATGTGAATAACACAAAAATTTTGCATCATGCTTGTACAGAGGAGAGAAAAAATTCAGAAAAGAAGTAATGCTTCATCATAGTCTTTTGTAGCTATTGTTTTATTTTTCTTTAAAATCATGTGTTCAGATTACTTTGATGATATGTTACTGTATTTGTTTTTGCAGAATTAATGTGAAAATTATTTACCAGTTTTTCTTTGAAAATTTTGTGTTGCTGGTAAATCTAAGGTAACTGCATTGATGAGATCTTTTTATTTTTGTAGTTACATAATCCTTGTGAGGCCATTTGACTTTAAGGGCTCTTTGCTGAAACAGATAAGTCTGAAAGTGTCAACAGGTCTTCGATATATTATTGCTGATATACTCTCACTAACTCTGAGAATGTTGCAAACATACAATGGTACCATTTTATTTTTCATTTCAGCTGTTTGTTGTAGATCCTGTGTGAAGCTTTCTATCCTTTTTTTTTTGTTATATCTCTGGCTTTTGGTCATCCAAGGAATTTCAAACGACATAAATTTGATGGGGCCTTGATAATTCAAGGCAGATAGATTAATGCTTTATATATGGGGCTTAATTATCAGCAGCATGTGTGGGACTTGGTTATTATCAGTAACACTTGATAGGTCACAATCTTCTTTTCATACAACTGAAGGATAACCAGTGTTTTTTCTCTCTGACATAGTAAACTTGGGGAAAGGAAGAATAAACTTGGCTTATATCCTGAGAATAATTATAACCATGTATTGAGTTGAGTCTTAGGCCTTGGTCTCATCATTTAGGTGATAAGCATCCTCTTCTACTTTTCCTTGCTTCTTAGCTTCTTGTGGGAAGATGATATTTTTCTGTTATTAAGAAAAGGATGATGCTTTACCCCTTATTCAAGAATATGAATTCTGGAAGTGGAACCTTACTCTGACTGCAGGATTAGGTATACACAATAGAGGTTGATAGGTAAGGAGAGGGAGGAATAGATGCAGGCGAGAGAAAATAACATTACACAGGATGAATCGAGAAGAAATACAGGTGCATTCATATGTATGATTTGGAAAAGGCACATGATGAATAGGAAAGCTCCTTAGGAAATTCTAACTCCATATGGTGTGTATGGTAGATTATATTCTATATACTGTAACTACATCATTATTTTTCTAACATTCCATTTTCAGGAAACGCAAACGAGCAGTAATGAGCGAATCAGATGAGGAGACTTCAAAGAGAGCCAGATCTGATGATGAGGATGCGAATGGTAATGGGCCATCTCTTTAAATATTTTTGTCTGTCATGCAGTCCATAACCCGCTTTCAAAGCAAGGAATATAACGATGATTATTCTGACCATCTCCAAACCCTCGGATACTACAGCATATCAAGCATTTCCAGTAGAATGTTGCAGAGTTTTTAGTTTCCACAAATATGAAAGTCACTACTTTTGAACGGAAAAAGAGTGGAAAGAATTAGGAATTTTTTTTGTAAGTTTTCAAAGAGAAAGTAGGAAATAGTGCTGAAAAGCACAATGAAGGTAGAGAAAAGCAAAATAGCAAAATTTGAAGGATAGTGTATAATTTTAGGATAGATTTCACTGTATTCAAGTGAATTTTGTAAATGCCATTGTATTAACTATGAGGTAAAAGTATATGCACCCATGATATCCTGAATCATTCAAATATGTGATTAGCTTTAGCTTTCAGTCTATATTATAAAGGTAGATATCATCACTATGTCTGTGACAAAATGGTATCATTTCTTTGACTGATCCACTCTGATCTAAGAAATCATTAGCAGATAACTATGCCTCCATCATTTTCAGTTGGAGCAGAAGATCTCTTTGGTGATGCTGACGATATCAGTGATGATGAAGAAAAGCAAAAGAGTAGTGATGATGAACGTCGTCGATCACGCTCCAGATCAAGGTCAAGATCAAGGTCAAGATCAAGATCAAGGTCAAGATCTAGATCTCGCTCACGATCAGGTTCACCTAAGCCTGCTGTGCCTGAAGTAAGAAAAGATTTGTAATACTAGTTTATTGCTGGAGTATCTTTTACAGAACACTGCACATGGATTGTCTGTGACAAACATATGTCCTAAGTTACAAGGTAGAGTATTTCAAACTACCCAAGTGGTTGATAGGTGAGTGGATATACCTCCCACTATTCACAGCATCCCCTACTGGGAGACAAACTCTCTACTCATTATGTTGCTACCCACTTCATTTTCCTTTTTACTCTTCGAATAGAAAGACCTTTCTTTGCTGTTACTGCCAGTTGTATTTAGTGTTTATTATCTGCATAACATGTATGTGGTTTAGTGGAATTAAAAGGATTGCAACATATAGGCTGTGGTAAGTTATGTAATTATTATGTTGGTTTCTCTGCTGATTTATGTCACAGTTTAGCAATCCTGTTAATACATCATTGTTAATGTGCATTCATCTTAGTCTCTTTTTATTATTCACTTTATTTTCTCCTGATTTTATGCTTCTCCTTTGCTGAATGAACGAACTCTCTTTTTCACCACTTTTTCTACCTTTCAGCTAAAAATACTGTGAAGAATGAGGTGGACAGGAATCTGACTCAGGGTGACACTGGGCTGTGGGGTCTAGGTTTATCCACTTTTCTGTTAAACTATATGAGTATTTCAAGATATTTCTACTTGGTTGCTTTAGGGTATCATTTCTCGCAGATTTTCCAGCTTCTTAGATATTTCATGTGATCCCTGAAAATTCTCACCCTAAGAGATAGTCTTTTCAGTTTGTAAGATTTTTTATTTTCTTGAAGCAAGAACTGTAATAACTATAACATAATCATTTGATCATTTATGTTTATTACAGTTATTTGTATTACCTCTTCAGCTTTGCCTTGTCACCTTATTCTGTTATCCTTTAGCCCATGAAGAGAGCTGGTTTTATTTTCCTTTGGGGTTGCTTGCAGGAAGAGGAGAAAGAAGATGAGGGTCCTCCCCCAGAGACAAGAATCGAGGCTGAAATTCCTAAAATCAACACGGACTTAGGCCGGGATATACATTTTGTAAAACTACCAAATTTCCTTTCTATCGAGACAAGACCATTTGATCCTGAGCTCTATGAAGATGAGATTGATGAAGAAGAGACACTGGATGAGGAAGGTCGGGCCAGGTAAGATCTTTTAAGATTATTCCCATCTATCTTTATCTCTGACTTCTATTCCCTCCAGGGACTCCCTCACAGAGTTAGCCATAGCAAAAGTCTGCATAACTCTTGAACTCCAGTTCTGTTTCTTATCTTTTAGTTCCTCATCCTGAACAGGGAGAAGGCAACTCTAACATGGTGTTTCCAGAGGCTCTCACCTAATGTTCCTACCAAGTACATCTACTTATTGTGTTTACCTTATGTTCCTGCCGAAGGTTCTAACCCACTACTTATACTTAATGGTCCTGCCTATTGTTCGTACCTTTTGTTTCTACCTAATGCTTCTCATGAATGTTCTTACCTTCTACTTTTATTTATTTTTCCGAAAACCTGGGCTAGCAAATAGCGCTCACCACAGGAAAATCTCGAGCTATGAAGAATGAGTTGTTTGGATTGAGTGTTGTCACATGTTATGTGTGACATGGAGAGAGTGTGTGTTTTTGGACAGAATACCATTATTTTTCAAAGAGGAATTGTAGATTTATAGATGCTAGCAGGCAAAGTGCCATGATGAAATAAGATGGCCTTACATTTTGATGCTGAATATGATGGTCTTAGAAATTAATGCATGTTCCCTTTAGATGCACAATTATTTTAAACTAATGAACAGTTAACTCTTTGGAAAACTGTATGAGATTGGAAAAGAGGCCTGTGTGCAGAGATGTTAAGAGAGAAAATGTGAAGAGCAGCATAGGGTCAGAGTAGATGAAACTGGAAATGGAAGAGGAGTGAAAGGTATGTAGGAAAACAGTGCTTACACATGTGTTAGGTTTCTGGCATGTGTATGGCATAGTTTTGTAACAATTTCCCTTGTTACTTATTGCATGTTGGTTCCACATTACATTCATTCATGTTGCATAGCCACTTTGTAGTTATGTCTTGATAATACAATACTTTTTTCATACATGCTAGTTGTTTCTTGCATGATTGAGGTAGCTTCAAAAACAGATGACAGTGCCTTTGAGAGGAAAAAAATATGGTACTATATAGTATTATTATTATTATTGTGAAGAAGAGTTTCTTGGAATATCTTTGTAATTATCAGAAATCTTTTATGTACTGCTGATTGAAATTGTAGTCTACATTGTATTTGTTTATTCCAGGCTGAAGCTAAAGGTGGAAAACACAATGAGATGGCGTATAGTATTTGATAAAGAAGGAAATGCTGTAAAGGAGAGTAATTCCAAATTGGTTCGATGGTCTGATGGTTCCATGTCTCTCCATCTTGGTGGTGAAATCTTTGATGTGTATAAGCAACCTCTACAGGCTAGTATCAGTTCACTTTTGTATTTGTTAAATCTTTCTTTTCATTAACAGTCAGTAACCAATGAATTGTGTGCTAAGTTGAGAATATAAATCTTTCAAAGTATTTGTTAGCCTTCATATATCATGCAGATTACCTCTGGGGATAGGGATAAAGATATCGTGTCTTTAGCTTGTAAAAGATAGTGACGAGCAGTTGGGGAAGGGAGCTAGAAATCCTCTCCTGCTGTATTATGACTTTAAAAATCATGAACAGAAAGAGAAGCAAAGCAAGGATTTTCCTTGAAAGCTCGGTTCCTTATGCTGCTACATGAAAGTGGAAAAGATTAGCACATACAGAAAGGGTTTAGATAGCAGTATACTCTGATATCTGATATCCTGTGTCCTTGGAGGTGAGCAGTTGCCAGATTTGCTGTAGTTCAGATATCAGTATTACCAAAGGTAACTGACAGCAGATTGAATGAAGTATAACAGAACCTATGGAGTCTCATTTTTCAGATATATAAGTTTGTTATGACTGATGATGACATTTGGTGTGAAGCATGTTTATCATTTAAGGAATAACTGTCTGAAAGAGGTGTTGTGAATATGGTCTGGTTGAGAGGGCCAGCCATAGTGTGTTGAAATGGTTCAGGCATATGGAGGGAAAGAGTGAAGAAGACTGACTAAAAGGATCCTTGTGTCAGGAGTGGAGGGAGGGAGGGGGAGACTGTGGAGAAAATGTTAGGGTGGAGTGAAGGAGGCTGTAGAGTATCAGGAACAATCGGTAAGCAGTAGGCATGGTTTGAGTAGAATAAATTGGATTGCTGTGGCATATGAATTAGTCAAGATAAAACATAAAGTAGTCTGTGGGGATTATCTGTGAATGGTGGACTATACATGACAACTAGGGAAAGAGTGTGTATAAGTGATACCATTATTTGTGTGTTCAAATGCTGCTTTGCTTAGGCAGGAAAGTTAGTTTATATTTTAGTTTCACACTAGATTGATGTTGATATAGAATTATATAGTTAATTATTACTGTTTTTGTCCTATTAGGGTGACCACAACCATCTCTTCATTCGTCAAGGAACAGGGTTGCAAGGCCAAGCCGTTTTTCGAACTAAGCTGACCTTCCGTCCACACTCCACTGATTCATTCACCCATCGTAAGATGACTCTGTCTCTTGCCGACCGATCACAAAAGACTAGTGGTGTTAAAGTTTTGTCAAATGTCACCCGTGACCCAGAGAAAAGTCGGGTTGAGAGTTTAAGGGTAAGTGTTATTCTTCACATGAATCTTTGTTTGACAAAGCTTCAGATGCACGATGTATTGTTCTTTAGAATACTGTTACTTTGCATTCTTTTTGTTATGCAAATGTCCTCCTCTGTGCTGGGTAGTGCATAGCAGATAATTTCAGACGCTGTAATTATAAGCAGCTTCCTTAACTTCATGTGTCAAAGATGCAAGAGTAGAATTCAAAAGTTTGAAATGTCAATCCCATGTTCAGTAGAAGTCAACTTGTTTTGGGAATTATGAATGCATGGAAGAGAAATAAGGATTATCTGAAGAGGAAATATATGCAAGATGAAATTGAATTAAGGAAGCAGAGTGAGGTGTAGAAAGGTTGTGGTATAATGGAACAGTTAGAGAAAAGGCAAACAAAAATCTTTGTAGGATTATGTGATTTGAAAATTATATCCCCAATTTTTCTGTAGTATGGATGAAGTAAACTGATAAGTAATGAAATGAAAGGAAGATAGAAATTAACTTCTGTCTTGTTTAATGCTATTGGAGAAGGCAACTAAGAACCACTGAAGCATAGGGCTGGAAATCTTCCCCTCCTTTACTTCTTTCCAAATGGAGGAACAAGAGACATCTGAGGATTTTTTCCTCTAAGGCTTGGTCCTCTGTTCTTGATTTTGCCTCTCTCACTTCAGAAATAGTGAACAAGTATGAAAGAATGAAAGATATAGTAATTGCAGTTAGTTATCCGTGTCACTCTTACAGTAAGTTTATAAGGTTTCCTATTTATTTTTACTCAGAATATAAGACTTTTATGGCCCAGAATTGTCGTAAGTATTTGTACTTTGTAATATGTTGTTTAAGGACCATATTTTCTTATGTTTGAACTTTTTACACAAAGTTGTTAATATTGCTGACATAAAATTTCAGCGAGATGAAGATAGGCTTAGGGCCTCTTTGAGGCGTGAAAGTAAGCAGCGTCGGGTGAAAGAAAAAGCATCAAATCGTGGATTGTCTGCCAATTATTTGGAGCCTGATAACTATGAGGATGAAGAAGAAGGTGGCATCTCACTTGCTGCAATCAAAAGCAAGTATAAGAATAAGCAAAATGGCAAGTATTTACTCCTCATTATATCTCCTGATATTGAATATATAACATATTTGTTATTTGGAATGAATTCTATAAAATTTGAATATGGTATTAGGAGGAGAGTTGATAGAGTAAATAATGAGAAGCATAAATCTTTAGGATATAGAAAGATTTGTCCTAGTGGAACTTTTAAGTTAAGGAATGTAAAGAGACTAAAGGTAAGAAGAAGAGATTAATGTAATGGGTATGTTTACATCCTGGAGTCTTTGAATACTTCTCTGTAATTAGTAGCAGAGTTTAAGATGCTTTTGGGGTTGGGGCTCCCTGGTTTTGTAGAATTGATTCCCACATATGAACCCCAGTTGTAGGCACCTTTTCCATAACTGCCTATGTAATATTCAGGTTCATATCATTTAGATGGGGTTGTTAGGGAGGTGAATGCGAGAGTTTTGGAAAGAGGGGCAAGTATGAAGTCTGTTGGGGATGAGAGAGCTTGGGAAGTGAGTCAGTTGTTGTTCGCTGATGATACAGCGCTGGTGGCTGTTTCATGTGAGAAACTGCAGAAGCTGTTGACTGAGTTTGGTAAAGTGTGTGAAAGAAGAAAGTTAAGAGTAAATGTGAATAAGAGCAAGGTTATTAGGTACAGTAGGGTTGAGGGTCAAGTCAATTGGGAGGTAAGTTTGAATGGAGAAAAACTGGAGGAAGTGAAGTGTTTTAGATATCTGGGAGTGGATCTGGCAGCGGATGGAACCATGGAAGTGGAAGTGGATCATAGGGTGGGGGAGGGGGCAAAAATCCCGGGAGCCTTGAAGAATGTGTGGAAGTCGAGAACATTATCTCGGAAAACAAAAATGTGTATGTTTGAAGGAATAGTGGTTCCAACAATGTTGTATGGTTGCGAGGCGTGGGCTATGGATAGAGTTGTGCGCAGGAGGATGGATGTGCTGGAAATGAGATGTTTGAGGACAATGTGTGGTGTGAGGTGGTTTGATCGAGTAAGTAACGTAAGGGTAAGAGAGATGTGTGGAAATAAAAAGAGCGTGGTTGAGAGAGCAGAAGAGGGTGTTTTGAAATGGTTTGGGCACATGGAGAGAATGAGTGAGGAAAGATTGACCAAGAGGATATATGTGTCGGAGGTGGAGGGAACGAGGAGAAGTGGGAGACCAAATTGGAGGTGGAAAGATGGAGTGAAAAAGATTTTGTGTGATCGGGGCCTGAACATGCAGGAGGGTGAAAGGAGGGCAAGGAATAGAGTGAATTGGATCGATGTGGTATACCGGGGTTGACGTGCTGTCAGTAGATTGAATCAGGGCATGTGAAGCGTCTGGGGTAAACCATGGAAAGCTGTGTAGGTATGTATATTTGCGTGTGTGGACGTATGTATATACATGTGTATGGGGGTGGGTTGGGCCATTTCTTTCGTCTGTTTCCTTGCGCTACCTCGCAAACGCGGGAGACAGCGACAAAGCAAAAAAAAAAAAAAAAATCATTTAGATGAATGTGAGATGAGTAGAAGTGGTTAGATACTTTCAGTAAGGTCAATCAGAGTACATTGGTCTCACAAGGAATCAATATAACAAGTAAAATGTAAAAGTTAGAAATACTTCTGTATTTTTCTAAGTGTTGAGAGAGGTGAATTTGATAAGGAGAAAGGTATGTTTAAGCTAGAGCTTGTTGGAAAAGTCTTTGAGAATGCTAGTAAAGAAAAGTGATTTTAAGTGATGAAAATAATAAAGATTGGAAAGATGGTGATTGATACATAGATAGGAATGTTTTCAACACATTGGGTATGGGTTGTTTTGAGGGATATTTAGAGGCTGTATGTACCTGTTCCAACCCATTAGCTTGGGATTAGAATTTTGGTAATAGCTAGGTAGGCATTTATATCATAGAGGTAAATGTTAGTGGAAACTTTGATTGAAATGGGTGTGACATCAAGCACGTTAGAGGGAACAGATATGATGCTGAGGATGGCATAGGACTTTTGATGAAATATATATGATTTGGAAAGATGGTAGATTGCAAATATTTAAGCTTTAGGGTATTACAAAATTCAGCTGTGATAGAGTGGCTGTAATAGTTTCTTCTTCACGAAGCATTGATAGGAAAGAGGGGTAACGATATATTTTGGAGAGAATTTGAAGGTACTGTTGATGAAGTGTACTTAGGTGAAACCCCATTCTGCTAGTTAGCTTGATGGGTACAAGATAGAGAAGGAATGATTGGTGAATATGAGATACCAAATGAAAATGACAGGAATCAAAAGACATGGAATGTTTGAGTTGGTGATTGTGAGAATAGCAAATGCATACTTCTCTTGCAAGGATAGCCATGATTAAACATGGTACAGATTTACAGATAACAGGGTAAATAGAATATGAAATATATTTTCAGTGAAAATGTGTGATAGTATGTATGGTGGTAATTTTATGTTAGGGGTACGTGAGGGCTTACTGAAACATGTAATAGTAAATTTACTTAATAGATTGATCTTTTAATGTAGATAGTCTTGGACTAGAAATGTGAATGAAAAAGCAGATAAAATTTGAGATTGAGAAAATGTATATACAGTTTACCTACTTGAGAAAGTAGAGGAAAGCTTGATAAGTTTTTGAAAAGACACTGAATGAAGTTGAGGTGACAATATATTCAGAGGCTGTAAGAATAGGTGGTAAAATGACAGAAATAGCATGGTAAAATGAAGATTTTAAAGAGTTCACTGATAAGTTGTAAGTCAAAGCTGAATCTTCCAGGAAACAGGGATGGAATAGGAGCATAAAAATACTCTTTTAATAATTGAAATGGTAAGCATGTGGAGAGAAAATGAAGGAAAATCACAAGAAGAATAGAATGCTGTCAGTTGCCATTACATTTTTGCAGTTACACCTGGCTGTCCATTGTCCATGCTGATATCAGTAGGTCTGTTTGTGTACTAGGTTTTGTCTTAAGATTTCATATATTCTTTTGCCTTGATATGTAGAAATTTAATCATTTTGTCAATGTATTTGTTAATTGGGTCACTTGTATGAACTGGTTTCTCCAGCAAAACAGAATTTTATATTTTTGGACCATACTGACCACGAAGCATGCTTGGGCCACACCCAGAGTTGGGATGTCATGGGTTCGAATTCTGGACTGGCAGTTGATCTACATTTCACCTTTCCTTGGGGGCCATTCAGTGAATTGAGTACCTGGCATTTGCGCTGTTTTATATATATTTATTTCATCATTATTTATTACACTTGATCGCCATTTCCTGCATCAGCAAAGTAGCACCAGGAAACAGATGAAGAAAGACCCATCCTCTCATATATATGCATAAACACATATACATGTACATTCCTACGAGTCCACGTGGAAAATGAAACATGATAGGTTCCCAAGTGTACTTTTGTGCAATAATCACATGATTGGGAGATACAAGAAAAATATATACATATGTGTACATATTTTTAGAAAGTTAAAAAAATACAAGGAGGGGAGGATTTCTGGCCCCCCGCTCCCATCCCCTCTAGTCGCTTTCTACGACATGCGATGTTCTGGAAGGAGGTAAATAAAGTGCGTAAGACAAGGGAGCAAATGGGAACTTCAGTGAAGGGCGCAAATGGGGAGGTTGATAACAAGTAGTGGTGATGTGAGAAGGAGATGGAGTGAGTATTTTGAAGGTTTGTTGAATGTGTTTGATGATAGAGTGGCAGATATAGGGTGTTTTGGTCGAGGTGGTGTGCAAAGTGCGAGGGTTAGGGAAAATGAGTTGGTAAACAGAGAAGAGGTAGTAAAAGCTTTGCGGAAGATGAAAGCCGGCAAGGCAGCAGGTTTGGATGGTATTGCAGTGGAATTTATTAAAAAAGGGGGTGACTATTGTTGACTGGTTGGTAAGGTTATTTAATGTATGTATGACTCATGGTGAGGTGCCTGAGGATTGGCGGAATGCGTGCATAGTGCCATTGTACAAAGGCAAAGGGGATAAGAGTGAGTGCTCAAATTAGAGGTATAAGTTTGTTGAGTATTCCTGGCAAATTAAATGGGAGGGTATTGATTGAGAGGGTGAAGGCATGTACAGAGCATCAGATTGGGGAAGAGCAGTGTGGTTTCAGAAGTGGTAGAGGATGTGTGGATCAGGTGTTTGCTTTGAAGATTTTTTTTTTTTTTTTATACTTTGTCGCTGTCTCCCGCGTTTGCGAGGTAGCACAAGGAAACAGACGAAAGAAATGGCCCAACCCCCCCATACACATGTATATACATACGTCCACACACGCAAATATACATACCTACACAGCTTTCCATGGTTTACCCCAGACGCTTCACATGCCTTGATTCAATCCACTGACAGCACGTCAACCCCGGTATACCACATCGCTCCAATTCACTCTATTCCTTGCCCTCCTTTCACCCTCCTGCATGTTCAGGCCCCGATCACACAAAATCTTTTTCACTCCATCTTTCCACCTCCAATTTGGTCTCCCTCTTCTCCTTGCTCCCTCCACCTCCGACACATATATCCTCTTGGTCAATCTTTCCTCACTCATCCTCTCCATGTGCCCAAACCACTTTAAAACACCCTCTTCTGCTCTCTCAACCACGCTCTTTTTATTTCCACACATCTCTCTTACCCTTACGTTACTCACTCGATCAAACCACCTCACACCACACATTGTCCTCAAACATCTCATTTCCAGCACATCCATCCTCCTGCGCACAACTCCATCCATAGCCCACGCCTCGCAACCATACAACATTGTTGGAACCACTATTCCTTCAAACATACCCATTTTTGCTTTCCAAGATAATGTTCTCGACTTCCACACATTCTTCAAGGCCCCCAGAATTTTCGCCCCCTCCCCCACCCTATGATCCACTTCCGCTTCCATGGTTCCATCCGCTGCCAGATCCACTCCCAGATATCAAAAACACTTCACTTCCTCCAGTTTTTCTCCATTCAAACTCACCTCCCAATTGACTTGACCCTCAACCCTACTGTACCTAATAACCTTGCTCTTATTCACATTTACTCTTAACTTTCTTCTTCCACACACTTTACCAAACTCAGTCACCAGCTTCTGCTTTGAAGAATGTATGTGAGAAATACTTAGAAAAGCAAATGGATTTGTATGTAGCATTTATGGATCTGGAGAAGGCATATGATAGAGTTGATAGAGATGCTCTGTGGAAGGTATTAAGAATATATGGTGTGGGAGGCAAGTTGTTAGAAGCAGTGAAAAGTTTTTATCGAGGATGTAAGGCATGTGTACGTGTAGGAAGAGAGGAAATTGATTGGTTCTCAGTGAATGTAGGTTTGCGGCAGGGGTGTGTGATGTCTCCATGGTTTAATTGGTTTATGGATGGGGTTGTTAGGGAGGTGAATGCAAGAGTTTTGGAAAGAGGGGCAAGTATGAAGTCTGTTGGGGATGAGAGAGCTTGGGAAGTGAGTTAGTTGTTGTTCGCTGATGATACAGCGCTGGTGGCTGATTCATGTGAGAAACTGCAGAAGCTGGTGACTGAGTTTGGTAAAGTGTGTGGAAGAAGAAAGTTAAGAGTAAATGTGAACAAGAGCAAGGTTATTAGGTACAGTAGGGTTGAGGGTCAATTCAACTGGGAGGCGAGTTTGAATGGAGAAAAACTGGAGGAAGTGAAGTGTTTTAGATATCTGGGAGTGGATCTGGCAGCGGATGGAACCGGAAGTGGATCATAGGGTGGGAGAGGGGGCGAAAATTCTGGGAGCCTTGAAGAATGTGTGGAAGTCGAGAACATTATCTCGGAAAGCAAAAATGGGTATGTTTGAAGGAATAGTGGTTCCAACAATGTTGTATGGTTGCGAGGCGTGGACTATGGATAGAGTTGTGCGCAGGAGGATGGATGTGCTGGAAATGAGATGTTTGAGGACAATGTGTGGTGTGAGGTGGTTTGATCGAGTAAGTAACGTAAGGGTAAGAGAGATGTGTGGAAATAAAAAGAGCGTGGTTGAGAGAGCAGAAGAGGGTGTTTTGAAATGGTTTGGTCACATGGAGAGAATGAGCGAGGAAAGATTGACCAAGAGGATATATGTGTCAGAGGTGGAGGGAACGAGGAGAAGAGGGAGACCAAATTGGAGGTGGAAAGATGGAGTGAAAAAGATTTTGTGTGATAGGGGCCTGAACATGCAGGAGGGTGAAAGGAGGGCAAAGAATAGAGTGAATTGGAGCGATGTGGTGTACCGGGGTTGACGTGCTGTCAGTGGATTGAATCAAGGCATGTGTATGGGGGTGGGTTGGGCCATTTCTTTCGTCTGTCTCCTTGCGCTACCTCGCAAACGCGGGAGACATCGACAAAGCAAAAAAAAAATAAAAAAGTGTACATATCAACATATACGCAGACATATACATGTATACACACGTACATATTCATACTTGCTTGCCATTATCCATTCCTGGCACCACCTCACCCCACAGGAAATAGCATTGCCACCCCAAGCATCAGGGAAGTAGTGCCAGGACAACAGACAAAAAAAGGCCATGTTCATTCACACTGTCTCTAGTTGCCATGTGTAATGCAATGAAACCGCAGCTCCCTAACCCTATGTACAAAATGATAATGAGTTGCCCTTGATTAAGCCATTCACTTGCGTGTGCTGCCTTAGCTAACCTTAAAAGAATATAAGAAAATTGTTATAGCAATAATTTACAAATTCTTTTTTCTTGTTTTGGATTTTGTAGCATTTCACAATTTTGGCTGTTTTGATTACACAACATGGTATGTTGATATTCTGATTCCTTCTTTTCAAAATTTCAGATCGTGCTGCAATCTATTCATCTGATGAAGAAGAATCGGACATTGAAACAGACAAGGCAAAGAGATTGGAAAGAGCAAAGCACACTCTCAAGGATTCTGATGAGGAATCACATAGTGGTAGTGGAAATGATAGTGATAAGGATGAGAGTGGTAGTGAACATGGGGGCAGTGGTAGTGGCAGTGATCGTGCTAGTAGTAGACAGAGTACACGGAAGAGTGCTAGTAGGAGCCGGAGCAGGAGTCAGAGCAGAAGCAAGAGTAGGAGTGCTAGTAGAAGTAAGAGTAGGAGTCCATCTAGAAGTAAGAGCAGGAGTAGGAGCAAGAGTAGGAGCCAAAGTAGGAGTAGAAGTAGGAGCAGAAGTAGCAGTAAGAGTAAGAGTGGTAGTGAAAGTGGTGGCAAGTCAGGTTCAGACTTTGAAAGTGATTAAACAGCAAAGGATATGGATGGTTCATGAAGATGTGAAATTCTCGAGTATTAGAATTGCAAGCTTCCATGAAATGTAAATACTAATGCTATAGTTTACATCAAAATTGTTATATCATTGGATATTGTTTCTTTACATTTGAAAATCGAGATTTTGACAAGTTAAAGTGTATCGATTAGGAATAAGAATCTTTAGTTCCAGTGTATTAGGAATAAAAACTTAACTTCACAATTTGTGTTCATTCTTTAGTAACCTACCTCAGTTGCACTGGTATCACATTAGTTTAAGCAGAATAAACATCTTTTTATACTTGCATGCCTACATGGTGAGGTTGCACCGAAATTTTTGCCGTTTTACCTCAAATAAGATGAAATCTTCCTTCAGCACTGCTAGCTTTTGGAATGATTTACCATTTAGAGTGATTGAAAGCAGTGCTACAGATTTGTTTAATGAGACACTTCATAAATATCTCTTTCCAAGTCCAAGACTAACATTATTTGTGCCTTCTTTGTCACATTGGCATTCTGCATTTTTTTCCTCTGAATTATCTATTGCCATACTAATCTGCGAGTTTCTGACATTTTCCATTTTCACAAACAGCCTCAAAGGGACCAGACTATCTTACTTTTTGAATTCCTTTTTAGATAATGCAACTTGAATAATATCTAGCAGTGGCATTGATAAAAATGGGTGAGAATGCACCCTAAGCAGGGTTCCCAAATAAAGTTTGTGAGGAGAGGGCTGGGACGTTTTGGTACAATCACTTTTATACAAATCTAAGTCATAAAAGTCTACATAGAGAAAAAAAGAAGATTGTGTTGTATGTATACACTATTTTGCACTTTACTCCCATGGAAATTCCTAATATACAGACAGTGTGCATTACACCTCGGCATCATAACCTTTGAGACCACCTCCCTATAAACTTATTTCCATCACATTACTACAACATATATGCAGATACTACACTGACAGATCACCAAATTACATATTTGCATTCAATTACAAA
Organism: Panulirus ornatus; assembly: GCF_036320965.1. Lineage (NCBI taxonomy): Eukaryota > Metazoa > Arthropoda > Malacostraca > Decapoda > Palinuridae > Panulirus > Panulirus ornatus. The sequence goes on from NC_092257.1 coordinate 3,030,087, forward strand.
GAAAAATCAGATACATAGTGTCAACAAACACACGCATAATTCAAAAAGGTAGATCATCATAGTAACATCAACTTGAAGGACTTTGTACATGCATACAAAATACCAATGTATGTTTCAACACAGACTATGACTTATAATACAGAGAAAGTTTATCGCAATCTTTGCAACAAAAATAAGTTATAGGCAGTACATATACACAAGATTTATGCATGGAATATTTCCCTACTGCAGTATAGCTTTTATTATGAATTTTAATTGATCAGCTTCAGGGTGCTTATGAGGACACTGAAGCAATTCTCAGTTGGGTTGAGAAATGGTGAATTGGGAGGAACATCACCTGATGGTTGTCAATGGTGGCAACATCTCTACGATGACATGAAGCATTATCCATAAGCAAAACAGTTGCTGCTCCTCCCAAAACAGCCTCCAGGGATATAAAGAAATTTGTAAACATCTGTTGTAATGCTTTGGATGTGTATTTCATGGTTAATCAATCATCCCACATCTCAGATAGAGGCTATCGGCATGGTATCTCCACCATATTATGCCGTTACACTCCTTGTGATGTGCTTGCTCATGCTATGCAGCCATACATCCTTTCTTTGTATAAATTGTAACAAGTCTTGTTGATATATATCCACTGTTGATGAAGACCTATCTCATATAAGTGCAAAGTGAACTTGATCATCCTTCACGACAGGAATTATGCTCTTGTGGTATTATTTTTGCTTTTATTTATTTTGCTTTGTTGCTGTCTCCCGCGTTAGCGAGGTAGCGCATGGAAACAGACGAAAGAATGCCCCAACCCACCCACATACACATGTATATACATACACGTCCACACATGCAAATATACATACCTATACATCTCGATGTACACATATATATGCACACAGACATATACATATATACACATGTACACAGTTCATACCATCTGCCTTTATTTATTCCCATCGCCACCCCGCCACACATGGAATAACCCCCTCCTCCCTCATGTGTGTGAGGTAGCGCTCGGAAAAGACAACAAAGGCCCCATTTGTTCACACTCAGTCACTAGCTGTCATGTAATAATGTACCGAAACCACAGCTCCCTTTCCACATCCAGGCCCCACAGAACTTTCCATGGTTTACCCCAGATGCTTCACATGCCCTGGTTCAATCCATTGACAGCACATCGACCCCAGTATACCACATCGTTCCAATTCACTCTATTCCTTGCACACCTTTCACCCTCCTGCATGTTTAGGCCCCAATCACTCAAAATCTTTTTCACTCCATCTTTCCACCTCCAATTTGGTCTCCTACTTCTCCTCGTTCCCTCCAACTCTGACACATATATCCTCTTGGTCAGTCTTTCCTCACTCTTTCTCTTCATGTGACCAAACCATTTCAAAACACCCTCTTCTGCTCTCTCAACCACACTTTTTTATTTCCACACATCTCTCTTACCCTTACATTACTTACTCGATCAAACCACCACATACCACATATTGTCCTCAAACATCTCATTTCCAGCACATCCACCCTCCTGTGCACAACTCTATCCATAGCCCACGCCTCGCAACCATACATCATTGTTGGAACCACTATTCCTTCAAACATACCCAGTTTTACTTTCCGAGATAATGTTCTCGACTTCCAAACATTCTTCAAGGCTCCCAGAATTTTCGCCCCCTCCCCCACCCTATGATTCACTTCTGCTTCCATGGTTCCATCCGCTGCCAGATCCACTCCCAGATAAAAAAAACACTTTACTTCCTCCAGTTTTTCTCCATTCAAACTTGCCTCCCAATTGACTTGACCCTCAACCCTAATGTACCCAATAACCTTGCTCTTATTCACATTTACTCTTAGCTTTCTTCTTTCACACACTTTACCAAACTCAGTCACCAGCTTCTGCAGTTTCTTACATGAATCATCCACCAGCGCTGTATCATCACCGAACAACAACTGACTCACTTCCCAAGCTCTCTCATCCACAACAGACTGCATACTTGCCCCTCTTTCCAAAACTCTTGCATTCACCTCCCTAACAACCCCATCCATAAACAAATTAAACAACCATGGAGACATCACACACCCCTGCCGCAAACCTACATTCACTGAGAACCAATCACTTTCCTCTCTTCCTACACATACACATGCCTTACATCCTCAATAAAAACTTTTCACTGCTTCTAACAACTTGCCCCCACACCATATATTCTTAATACCTTCCACAGAGCATCTCTATCAACTCTATCATATGCCTTCTCCAGATCCATAAATGCTACATACAAATCCATTTGCTTTTCTAAGTATTTTTCACATACATTCCTCAAAGCAAACAACTGATCCACACATCCTCTACCATTTCTGAAACCACACTGCTCTTCCCCAATCTGATGCTCTGTACATGCCTTCACCCTCTCAATCAATACCCTCCCATATGATTTACCAGGAATACTCAACAAACTTATCCCTCTGTAATTTGAGCACTCACTCTTATCCCCTTTGCCTTTGTACAATGGCACTATGCAAGCATTCCGCCAATCCTCAGGCACCTCACCATGAATCATACATACATTTAAATAACCTTACCAACCAGTCAACAATACAGTCACCCCCTTTTTTAATAAATTCCACTGCAATACAATCCAAACCTTGTGGTATATTGTAATTAATCCACCATCTAATGCCCTCCCCAAGGTAGCATTATAAACTGGAGGCTGTCTGGGAAGGGTGTCTTGCAATGTCTGGTTTGGCTCACTCACAGTTATTGTTGGTACTGCCTTGATCATCATTTCTAGGAAGATGATAGACTCATCATTAAGTTTCCTTTTCCCCCAGCACTACAATGTCCATCGTGTACATGTACTTTTTTCAAAAAGTCTCATGCAATACCTTAGGCAGTTGTCTGCTTTATACCCAGATCAGTTGCTTTGATAAGGAAGTCCTTATTAACCTTATATTTTTCAATAACTTGTCTTTTATCCACCTCTGAGGTATGTCTGTTGCAATGATGAGGCATAGTTACTTTGTTTAGCCTTGAAATACAGTGCTCACAGACCAGTGCTGAGGTACACAAATTCATCTGTGTAACTGCAAGCATTTTATTATCTTAGGTGCCAACCAGAGAGAGGTATAAGTATGGGTTTCTTATGGTATTTGAACCCAAAAACCACTCAAATAGTCTTCTAGCAGTACAGCATTCAGTTTTCAATAACCTTTCCATGAATATATCGTATTGTAATATCAGGTGTTACTAACATGGACCCAGTTGTCTTGCAATCTTTTATAAAATGTCTGCTCAGACATACTTTGTCTCACCATTATGAATCGTGTCTGGAGTGTTGTTTCAATGAAATTCCTTTTTCTGAAACTGTTTCAAATGATACTTATGAAATCTGTCCAAGATAAATTGAAAAGTAGTGGGAGTAAAGTGCAAGAAGCTGTAATAATTTAATAAAAGCCAGAGCTGCATGGTAGTTTTGCACTGCCATAGGGAATTTGCGAGAAAACTGGCCAACACCCCAATAATATATAGTTAATTTACAACCAACTTTTCATTGCATCCTAATACTTTTATTATTGTTACCATATTAGATAATGTCACTAAAAAAAACTGATAACTAATGAACATCCTGTAAGTTTTGTAGATGAAATCAACGACTTTTAAAACAGGAAAAAGCTGACATACTAACTACATAATGGTAACTTCTCTTCACCTTTTATTAGAAGAATGGATGTGGTTTTTCAATTATCCAACAAAATCTTGGGAAAAAGCAACCTTACTGGAGAAACTGAAAGCTCTGCTATGACAAACTGTTGCACAGTCTTGCTGCCACTCTGAAAATCATAAATACACATGATGTATCACCTGAGCTCAATAAATTTACATAAGAATTTGAAACAGGTGTGTACACTTTTACCAAACAATTTCACCAAATGGGAAACAATTACACAAGTTGCACTGGTCTAGTGTAAACTAAAGGTAGAGCCTATTGTGGGAAATGTAAGTAATGGCACTCATTGGACTCCAGCATACACAGCATTTCTATTTTCAGTTACCCATAGAATTTTTATGCTTCATGCTTTAATACACATGAAGGTTCATCTGAGAGCACTCAAAAAACACTGATTGAAAAAAAAATACTTAGTCACCCTTCACAGCAGTATAAAAAGAGGGCCAGTTCAAAGTTTATTCCATGAGCACTACGAAAAACAGGTGTAAATTAAAAAGTCATTATGGACAGTTTAGATTGAAACAGCGTGATATGGTAAGTTTCCTAAGAGTCTTTAGCGCTCCATGACTGTATAAGGAGAGACTTTCTCTCATTACACATCATCTAGCACATACTTAAACATTTTGTCAGCAAATTTTCTTAGTGAAGACTGACAAGTTTCACAAATTGTAAGTGGGGCTTCTAGCTTCTAATGGAGTCAATATCTGGATGAGAACCAACTTGGGTCATCTGAGCTTCCTTTATCTTTAAGAAGGGCTTTTGACTTACTTAGTTATCAGTTAAAGGAAATTGAGATTTTCAGCCAAATCCATACAATCAGCTATGCAACCATTCAGGACTTCTATATCCCAGTTAACATAGAAAGATAAAGTATGAATGAACTTCAAAGAGAATATGCTTTAGAAAGTGGTGACAGGTGTGAGAAGAGCAAGATATCAAAAGGATTACAATAAGGAAAGCAGGTGAGGAAGTGATAACAGGTAATGAGGAGGTGAAAATGAGATGGAATTAGTATAATAAGGGAATGTTGAATGTGTTACCACCTTATCTGCTCTCACTGTTACCCCTTTGTGCTCTCTTGCATTCCTCACATTACTCATTTATTTCCAAAGCATTTTGTTTTCTGGAGTCTAAATTTGCCCTCTTTTTAGCCCTTATACTTTTCTCAACCAGTAGCTTTTTCTTGTACTCTTCCCAGTAACTTGCACTCCTTTCCTGCAAATACTGTTCATGCATATCCATTTTCTCTTTCCACTCCTTACTTCCGTTACCCATACCTTCATCATGTCGCACATTTCACCACACATATAAACTGCTTTCTTAAATTCCTTTCACTCCCCTTATTTACCTTTATCTTATGACGTGTCTTGCTCAGCATTCCTTCTGTACACACTTGTTACTTTTCCAAGCTCACTCACATTCACAGCTTTCATACATATAATTTTCAGTTTTCATAAAATCACCACAAACCTGCCCTCATCATGCAGATTCCCTTGCACCAAGATTCGATCCCTTGCATCATAACTGCTGAAGCACTCACTCAGATTTACCCAAAAATGTTCCTTTTCTACTTAACCTCTCTCTCTCTCTCTTCTTGTTGCATAAATGCTGACAATCATCTTGAACTTTTCTCGCTACACTCTCAAAACACAATTCAACAGTACCTTTTACATCACAGGAGTCGTCCCTTTACACTGACCCCAGAGGTCACCCCTAGAACATTTCTAAACCATTTTACGCAGTTTCCATTTCATCCTTTTTTCATTCAAAGACAGGACATCCAAAATTCTCAGATCATACATGATAAATATGAGTTACTTGCCATTCACTGGTGTTTTAAAGCATCTAACAGATGTACCAGACATTTCTCGGAAGAGAGTAGGTCGACCCACCAAACAGAGATGAGCGCATGTTCGTGTTTGTTTCGGCTTCGGAGTACTTCTTCAAAGCATCGAGACAGCAGTAGCTTGGACCACCTCACACTTGCAAACATCGTGTCTCGTCATTTCTGTAGGCACAATCAAGTGATCATTATACAAGCCTTTAAACATCCCACAAGATGTAGATGGCACCTATAGAATATGTGTAACATTTAAAAAGCAAGTTTAAGGAGGCTCTTAGCTGATCTGAAACATATGAACGAGCTTCTCGTTGACATAAGATGAAACATGAATCACCGTAAATGACCATGGTTTTCATGTACTTCTGGTTCAAGTAATATCAAATTCCATAAAAGTTTTCATGCACCTTTCCAAAACGAAAGTTTTTCAGACTGAAAGCTAGAATTCATATAACACGGGTGATCGTTAGATAAGGAAAACAACGAGTATTTCATACATGAACAAACATCTTAATAGCTTCACCTGAAATAAGATTAATTAAAGTATTCTGACAAGATATTCATCTGCATTAAGAGATACATTTTCATAAGGTGTTCATAGCAGAGAATTAACCCAAATTCATAAAATCTTTAATTGTATTATATGCATACTTTCCAAATGAACCACTCGTCATTCTCTGTAGAATCAGTGGTATATCCCCATGCACATTTCACAGTGCTATATCCCCATGTACAGTACACAGTGGTACATCCCCATGTACAGGACACCAATTTGCTAACACTGATTCATGAGTTTTCCCCCAGTTCTGGCCCGCATCTAACCAGAAGTCAAACTTTTCAAATACAGTAATACAAACTTTTCTGTGGTCGAATAAACAAAAATGGTAATTTTTCATTATCCCAAACCAGCCATGTTTTCACTAACAATGGTTCCTGATATTTAATTCCATCATTTAAGTCTGTTGAATTCAGTAAAGTGATATAAGAAAAACACAAAGGAATATATGCAAAACATAGATGAAAAAGACAATACAATAGAGCTCTATATAATGATCAGTTCCCATGATATGTTACATTTACTTTGTGTTATAATTTCATATTCTATGAGTGTAGTGAGGTGCATGCCAGCCTAGTTAGTAGCTATGTTATAATTGTATATTTCATGAGTGTAGTAAGATGTCTGCCAACCCAGTTGAGTTGCTGGAAGGATCATTTTTATCGTTTGCTCTCCGGCTCTGAACTGGGTCATTTCCCATGTGAATAGATTCTTAAATATGCCCAAGCTTCAAGAGAATCAAAAGATCCTGACATGAAAAGCAAGCTGCGGAAGGAAAGAGACTTTCATGTATGTATCTGTGTACAGTATCAAGGAGAATGATTTCCAATCGAAACGAATTACCTTCGGCTCACAGACGTCAGCCCAAGATTTGTCCAGTGCAAATAGGGGTAGTAACACACACACACACACACACACACACACACACACACACACACACTATGCCTGGTTCATATCGGTAAATATGACCTTTGCATCATAATTATCCCTGGAACTGCCTGGTTGCCTCAGCATTGCTTCTGATCATGTAGCTTCGGTGGACGCTGAGATAATAAAACCTTGTTGTGTTTAGACTAACTAAATTCTCTCTTTGACTCGCAACAATTCTGGCTGCTTGGTTCACTGATACAGGATACACTTCCTTGAGGTGTAACCACCACATGCCCTGTAAATGATGGAATGTGAGAGTTTCATGAGTCTAAATTCAAGCAGCATTACTCTCAAGTCTTTACAACAGCATTACTCTCAAGGTTCTACCACAGCATTACTCTCAAGGTTCTACCACAGCATTACTCTCAAGGTTCTACCACAGCATTACTCTCAAGGTTCTACAACAGCATTACTCTCAAGGTTCTACAACAGCATTACTCTCAAGGTTCTACAACAGCATTACTCTCAAGGTTCTACAACACCATTGCTCTCACGTCTCTATAACAATTACTCTCAAAGTTCTACAACAATATTCTCATTTTCCTCAGTACAGCTGGTGTGATATCGAGGTCAATCCGTTGATCATTGACACATCTCTACCGTCTGCATTTGTCTACTCGTCCCTCTGTTTATGTCTATCAGTATACCATGTCGATCCACTGCCGTCCATCCATTCTATTGACCACACCATCACTCGAGTACACTGGGGGGACGGGGTGTACTTAAGCTTCTTGTCTATACAGAACCTAATCCTGCCTCCCCCTATAGATGGTTCCGGTTAGGTGGTGAAGGCCCACAGGCCTAAGGAGATGTGCCCCCCAGAGAGAGAGAGAGAGAGAGAGAGAGAGAGAGAGAGAGAGAGAGAGAGAGAGAGAGAGCTGGCTCGAGAGTTGTATTGCCCACCAACTTTACCTCACCTGCCCCTCACCTCACCGTGAGCGTCGTGTTATATAGCTCCCCTCATTACGTGTTCCTCGTAACTCGGGCAATGGGTATATTCGCTTTAAGACCCTTCAACGTATTTGCTTTGTCCTCTTGTTTTACTCGCCCAGGATAATGAGCTTCCATTCACAATGCCCTCTGTGTGTGTCTCCCTGCTCCTGAATATCTGAAATCCGAACCCACTCATTGTTAACCCCCCTCCCCCAACCTTGTTTTCTACTCCCCCCACCCTTCCCAACCTCCCGTTTTCTGTCTACCAGCTTTTGGGTTTCTTCTAGGCCACTGATCACCACCTCCTGCGTTATCAGCGACATTGGATTCTGTTTTCATTTGCATATTACTTCGTACGTTTTTTTTTGTTTCTGTTTTTCGAGATTCTTTTATTCATTGACTATCTTTCTATCATGTGTGTGTCTATCCGAGCGGTTAGCGTTCCTGACTAACATGCAAAAGCTTCTGGGTTCGAATCCTGGCTGTTAGAGGGTACTATGTGTTCTATGAAAGTCCGCGTTCATATACACTATATTCGTGTGTGTATATATATATATATATATATATATATATATATATATATATATATATATATATATATATATATATATTTCTTTTTTTCTTTTCTTTTTTTTTTTTTGCTTTGCGCTGTCTCCCGCGTTTGCGAGGTAGCGCAAGGAAACAGACGAAAGAAATGGCCCAAACCCACCCCCATACACATGTATATACGCAAGTCCACACACGCAAATATACATACCTACACAGCTTTCCATGGTTTACCACAGACGCTTCACATGCCCTGATTCAATCCACTGAGAGCACGTCAACCTCGGTATACCACATCGATCCAATTCACTCTATTCCTTGCCCTCCTTTCACCCTCCTGCATGTTCAGGCCCCGATCACACAAAGTCTTTTTCACTCCATCTTTCCACCTCCGATTTGGTCTCCCACTTCTCCTCGTTCCCTCCACCTCCGACACATATATCCTCTTGGTCAATCTTTCCTCACTCATTCTCTCCATGTGACCAAAACATTTCAAAACACCCTCTTCTGCTCTCTCAACCACGCTCTTTTTATTTCCACACATCTCTCTTACCCTTACGTTACTTACTCGATCAAACCACCTCACACCACACATTGTCCTCAAACATCTCATTTCCAGCACATCCATCCTCCTGCGCACAACTCTATCCATAGCCCACGCCTCGCAACCATACAACCACTATTCCTTCAAAGATAGCCATTTTTGCTTTTGGAGATAATGCTCTCGACTTCCACATATTCTTCAAGGCTCCCAGGATTTTCGCCCCCTCCCCCACCCTATGATCCACTTCCGCTTCCATGGTTCCATCCGCTGCCAGATCCACTCTCAGATATCTAAAACACTTTACTTCCTCCAGTTTTTCTCCATTCAAACTTACCTCCCAACTGACTTGACCCTCAACCCTACTGTACCTAATAACCTTGCTCTTATTCACATTTACTCTTAACTTTCTTCTTTCGCACACTTTACCAAACTCAGTCACCAGCTTCTGCAGTTTCTCACATGAATCAGCAACCAGCGCTGTATCATCAGCGAACAACAACTGACTCACTTCCCAAAACACCCTATGTGTTTGATGATAGAGTGGCAGATATAGGGTGTTTTGGTCGAGGTGGTGTGCAAAGTGAGAGGGTTAGGGAAAATGATTTGGTAAACAGAGAAGAGGTAGTGAAAGCTTTGCGGAAGATGAAAGCCGGCAAGGCAGCAGGTTTGGATGGTATTGCAGTGGAATTTATTAAAAAAGGGGGTGACTGTATTGTTGACTGGTTGGTAAGGTTATTTAATGTATGTATGACTCATGGTGAGGTGCCTGAGGATTGGCGGAATGCTTGCATAGTGCCATTGTACAAAGGCAAAGGGGATAAGAGTGAGTGCTCAAATTACAGAGGTACAAGTTTGTTGAGTATTCCTGGTAAATTATATGGGAGGGTATTGATTAAGAGGGTGAAGGCATGTACAGAGCATCAGATTGGGGAAGAGCAGTGTGGTTTCAGAAGTGGTAGAGGATGTGTGGATCAGGTGTTTGCTTTGAAGAATGTATGTGAGAAATACTTAGAAAAGCAAATGGATTTGTATGTAGCATTTATGGATCTGGAGAAGGCATATGATAGAGTTGATAGAGATGCTCTGTGGAAGGTATTAAGAATATATGGTGTGGGAGGAAAGTTGTTAGAAGCAGTGAAAAGTTTTTATCGAGGATGTAAAGCATGTGTACGTGTAGGAAGAGAGGAAAGTGATTGGTTCTCAGTGAATGTAGGTTTGCGGCAGGGGTGTGTGATGTCTCCATGGTTGTTTAATTAGTTTATGGATGGGGTTGTTAGGGAGGTAAATGCAAGAGTTTTGGAAAGAGGGGCAAGTATGAAGTCTGTTGGGGATGAGAGAGCTTGGGAAGTGAGTCAGTTGTTGTTCGCTGATGACACAGCGCTGGTGGCTGATTCATGTGAGAAACTGCAGAAGCTGGTGACTGAGTTTGGTAAAGTGTGTGGAAGAAGAAAGTTAAGAGTAAATGTGAATAAGAGCAAGGTTATTAGGTACAGTAGGGTTGAGGGTCAAGTCAATTGGGAGGTGAGTTTGAATGGAGAAAAACTGGAGGAAGTGAAGTGTTTTAGATATCTGGGAGTGGATCTGGCAGCGGATGGAACCATGGAAGCGGAAGTGGATCATAGGGTGGGGAAGGGGGCGAAAATTCTGGGGGCCTTGAAGAATGTGTGGAAGTCGAGAACATTATCTCGGAAAGCAAAAATGGGTATGTTTGAAGGAATAGTGGTTCCAACAATGTTGTATGGTTGCGAGGCGTGGGCTGTGGATAGAGTTGTGCGCAGGAGGATGGATGTGCTGGAAATGAGATGTTTGAGGACAATGTGTGGTGTGAGGTGGTTTGATCGAGTGAGTAACGTAAGGGTAAGAGAGATGTGTGGAAATAAAAAGAGCGTGGTTGAGAGAGCAGAAGAGGGTGTTTTGAAGTGGTTTGGGCACATGGAGAGGATGAGTGAGGAAAGATTGACCAAGAGGATATATGTGTCGGAGGTGGAGGGAACAGGGAGAAGAGGGAGACCAAATTGGAGGTGGAAAGATGGAGTGAAAAAGATTTTGTGTGATCGGGGCCTGAACATGCAGGAGGGTGAAAGGAGGGCAAGGAACAGGGTGAATTGGAGCGATGTGGTATACCGGGGTTGACGTGCTGTCAGTGGATTGAATCAAGGCATGTGAAGCGTCTGGGGTAAACCATGGAAAGCTGTGTAGGTATGTATATTTGCGTGTGTGGACGTATGTATATACATGTGTATGGGGGTGGGTTGGGCCATTTCTTTCGTCTGTTTCCTTGCGCTACCTCGCAAACGCGGGAGACAGCGACAAAGTATAAAAAAAAAATATATATATATATATATATATATATATATATATATATATATATATATATATATATATATATACTTGATCACTTTCTCATTAGCATCATCCATACAAAACACTACTCGACCATCACACATTATAATGTATTGTTAGCTCACCATTTTTTTAATCTGAAAACTCTCCCCTCTAAACTATTCCTTATCTCTCACCTAGTCCTACCTTTAAGCAAGCTAAGGTGTCATTATATACATGATGGCTACGGTGTACCCTCTCGGCTCTGTTCATTACTAAAGTTTCTTTTTTAATGATATTCAAAATCACTTGTCAAACTGCAGGAGCAGCTATTGCTTCATGTTTCTGTGTGCATTACTTCATAGTCAAGGTTTTCCGTATTTTTGTATACAAATATTCATTAGTACACCACCATGTTTTCTTATTGTCAAGTAAAATAACTGCAAATAAATCTATTTCAAAAATAATTCAACAAATGTCGTGGGAAAAATACGTCCCTTTCCCAGCAAATGAGAGAAACGCGAGTGCTTCAGAAACCCCCAGCGCTGTCTAAAACACGAGAAAAATGGACGGTTCTTTGCGGACGGGAGAAGGAAAAAAGTATGGACAGGATGGAAGAGAAAATTAAATTTTTAGAGGAGTGTTGGGTTGCTCCCGACTTGGATTCCCTGAGGGATGCCAATGTCGTTCCTCATTTGACCTCCAACTCCATAATAATCTCATCTCTCATACAGCTTCATTTTCTCAGCCGTATATAACAGCATCTCGTTTGTCTATTACAACATATATATATATATATATATATATATATATATATATATATATATATATATATATATATATATATATATTTTCCCTGTGTAATGGTTATAACAATAGGAAACAAATACTTTATATGCATAATGAAAATCAAACCGTTTCTCACTTTTTTTTTAGTAAAAACAAAAGATAGATTGATGGAAAGGTTGGCTGGTTATACTGGCTCTATGCCTATCGACTGACGGGGTCATCAACTACCTAGAGTCATTAAACATCAAATTATAACCAACAATGGAAAAAATATGTATATGAACACCTTCAGATGTTGAAGAAGAATCTATACTATACACCCTCTCTCAATGAATGTTTGATCCTCGACTGAAAAAAAGTCATGAAGTAGATAACTACACAATTCAAAGAGACCACGAAGGTGAACCCTATAAGTATTCTGTTTTACCAACAGGGAAAACAGAGTCTCTCTCTCTCTCTCTCTCTCTCTCTCTCTCTCTCTCTCTCTCTCTCGTGACCTACATAAAACCGGCAAGACATGCCCCAAGCAAACACCATCTCGTGTGAAAAGGAATCAAGTGAGAAAAAAGAATGTAGGAACACATCAGGGCTCCGCAGGTGTCTGTAGACCTAAATCTTAAGAGTAAATGGGAATTTCACACCTTGATCTGTTCCTGGGAAGTCGGCATAACGGTCAATCCACGACTTGTAGGTCTCCACACAGGCACTGTGGGAAGAAGGAAATATTTGTAAAAATCATCAATTACACCTATATTCTACCTCTACATCTACCATAAAATTCAAACCATTCATATACATATTTGTCTATATGATAAAGGGAAGAAGTGATCATCAGCTAATCCAGAGTTCATCTGGTTCATGAAGCATCGAAGCTTTGCTTCAATAACTGGTCGCCACAACGTCGGTTGTACATATAATGTTTTAAGATAATCACATCAAATGACCAGGAGATTACAGATAATTATTCAATTATTGCATAAACGTACACACAAACATATCGTTCTGACGCAAGAGTGACTTCCACCGTACCAAAACTGTAGGCTATCACCCATTTGGGGAACCAATCAAGCAAGCGGAGCAAGGCAGATCCTAGGCTCCAACATGCAGATCAGCTCGCTTTAGCATCCCTCTAAAATCAAATTGCCATCATTTACGTCCATTTGCAACATCCTAATACCAAGTTTGCAAACACCTACTACAGCAGGAAGATATAATCCAAACGAAATGTTTCTAGTTCCAATGGTAATGCCCGCCTACCTGTTGATACTACGCTACGAATATTTTTTTTTCTCTTTTCGTCGACGTATTATCAACAGGAATTCCTCATCTTATCATTCATTTCATTTGCTCCTGTCGTTTTAGGGCATCCATAATCATCCATGGTTGTTCCATATCCGTTTTCAATATACGATCAGTCAGTACAATTCATTCTAATTGTTGACATTTACATGGGTAATTAACACCGCAGACTTGTATATACAATTAGCATGGATGAGAGGTTTCAAGTTCATGCTTATGGTTTCTCCGTTCATTTTGTGTCCTGATATGTTTCATGTCATTCGTTATCAATTCACCTTACGTTGTGCAGAGCAACAACAACTATCAGTGAACGGTGTTACCACTTTGCTTCGAATCAATTCCGAACTACTTAATGCAATGGCTATTCCAGTCGACGTTCGGATCTCGTTTCGAGGTGCTGTGATTATATATTCGTACGGATTTCACAAGTGTTTTTCAGCCCATCATACCATTTGTTATACTCTATAGTTAAAAGGAAATAACCACTGATTAATCTTACACAAGTAATTAGTTTATGAATCACTAAATCAACCATCTTGTATGAGATACAGGTTCATTGTTTCGACTACTGCTTCAAACATCCCTGTATTGACAGATATCTTGGACATTTCCAGAAAATGGGAAATTTCATAAGAGAATTTTGTTTGTAGTTAATTATAATGGAGTCCTTTATCCTAGAAAATAAGAAAATAAAATAAAGTACTACAAATGCATTGTACTCGATTATAATCTCTTTGTGTAAGTGAAAATTCACTTAACATCCCATATTGATAACAATCTAGTACTTTAACATGGAGAGTTCATAGGAAATTTCAGGCGAGACACGCAAATATATTCAATGAATATTAAAGGTAAGGAAATATGTGATGATAATAAGGTACGTAACACCATTTTGCATGGTAATAGGAGTTTGAATAATGTCCAGATACTGTCGGACTTTTTTCCCCTTTCCCTTATAGTCTCGAAAATAGGAGAATGTCTAAAGAATTTCTGTGAGAGGCCTTAAGGTACGCTACATGTATCAGTAACAGTTGGGTACTTTGAGGACGATTTGCATAAGCACAGTGGAATTTCGTCTCGTTATACGTCTTTTCCATTTATAGTTTATAAAAATTGCTTCATGATGCTTCACTTACCCTGACGAAGGTATTTATGAATTAATAAATGATGGGTTAAACGAAATTAATGACTTAGGAAACTGTTTTCGGGAACAGAAAACCAGAGTAGGTAGAAACGAGACAGTTTTATATATAAACGAGACCGTTTCATATGTGTCACTGGTCCTTAACTACATCATTCATCGTAATTCACGTACGAGATTACGTCGACGTCTTTCACGTTTCAGGGAAATATTGGTCTGTTTCGTGACTTCAGACTGTTCCCAAAGCAATTTTCATTTATATATATAAAAAAATCGGCCGTTTTAGTTCAACTAAAGCAAGATGACGGTGTTTATGAAGTTTAACACCCATGATATGTACATATATGAAGCCTGAGACGTCATACTCATTCGAACACACGATCCATACCAAACCATTGGTTCATTAGTTTCGGCACTGGTTCGAATCAGCGGGGTTCGCAGCCTATATGATTTACGAACACACGACCTCCTGACTCAAAACCTCGCAGGCCATCAAGTTCCATAAATGATACGTAGATGTTTTCTAGTACTTTGCTATTGTTGGTTTTCTTTCATAGTTTGATACAATACAGATCATAATTACATAAACTGTTTTCTTTCCGTTTGTACTAAAGCTGATGTAGCGTCGAGTGCATTTAGAAAAAAAAAAAAATGTTTTTGCTCGTGATTTATATTGCTTTGTAGCAGCTACATTACACACGTCATCTTACTTTACATATTCGGCTTTGATTTATTTTTTCCACATGTTTGATGGCAGAAAGCTTACATTCATCAAGCTTGCCTCATGATGGCGATGATCTCTAGGATACTGACATATTTCGACAATTGTTTATATTGGGGCGACTATTGCCATGCATGACCGGGATCCTAATGTGTGTGTGTGTGTGTACGAGTGTGTGTACACATAGGTGTAAAGATACGGTGTATACATATGTAAGGTTAAGACAGGGGACAACACGAGTGTAAACCTCTCTCCATAACACACAAACAATAATCACACACTTATAGTAGCAAAGTTTAAAGAACTAATGGAGAAAATGCAGAGGAGGGCAACAATGATGGAATAAGAATTAAAATGAGTGAAAAGTGAGGGGTGACTTGATCAACATCTTTACGTATCTACAAACAGTGTGATGACGTCAACAGTGAACTTTTCTTCGAAAGATGGGGCCCCCTCGAGCACAGAGCTCCCTTCCATTATCACACATATAGGTAGTAAGAAATACGCTATTACTGGTCCACTAAACTGTGAATGTCAGCAGTATATATAAAGGCTCAAAAACCTTCCCAACGGTAAAGAAAACATAAGAAATGTGGCCACAAGAGTGTAGAACACTTCCTGTACTGTACAGGCTGGAAATTACACACAGGCGTCCTACCATAAGGCTGTAAGAACTGCTGAGAAATAGCGATACACTGCTACAGACCAATAAAACATCTGATTAACAGCATCTCTGCAGATGAAAACGGTAGAGGATAAACCCGGTTTCCTCCTCTAACCCAACACCTGGTAACAGACGTGTGTAATTTAATACCCCTGCCTTGCTGCAGGTGGGAAAATTCCCTTATATGTAAATGTCACACTTTGCATACTAATTGCCAACAGAAAATGTAATTCTATGTTACCTTTAAATGAATTGCAGCTGTAATTAAAGATATCAAAGTAAACGAGTATGATAAGCATTATCTAGGGAGTGACACAATTAACATTACGAAAAGACAGTACTTAAATATTCCACTAATTACAGAAATTAACTTAATAACTGCATTCTGTTAATGCACCCAATTAGGCTAATTTCCCCCATTACGTAACTTAAAGCATGGGGAAGAATGAGGCAGGTGAGCTACAGGTCTCATTCATGGGACTAACCATAACATTTCTTACAAGAGGTAATGGAACAGCCAGCGTCATGGGCCGTCTGTCTTAGCAGCGAGCGTTCGAGGAGGAGAACCAAGCCTCCGTGAAGAAGAATATCCTTGGAAGGTGTGGGAGCTGTGAGGGAGGTGTGGGTTTTGTTATGGCTTGGGGTGCGTGTGATCTAGGTGAGGAAGAAGGGGTTGCAATAGGCTAGTAGGGCGTTGGAGCGGTTGGCGGAGGGATGTAGAGCAGATAGGGTGAGGTGTGGGGTAGATATGGAGTTGAGAAAGGGTGTTGTGACGGTGTTGGGTGAATGGGGCTAAGGGGAGGTGAAGGAAGGATGCGAGGCTGGTGAGGGATGTAGGTATAGTGCAGAGGGAGCCAGCAAAATGCTCCCTCAGCTCGTGGACAGCCTCTTCAGGATGGTCTGGAATCGGAAGGTTCTCGGGGCCATACTTCCTGCTAAGGTCACTGACGGAGGACCTGTCAAGGGATAACTCCAGGCCAGCTATCTCTTCCCTGGCGAGTCTTTCAGTTCCTCTCTCCATCTGTTTTAGACTCTTTACATCACAGGACAAAGGTTACAGCTTGCTAAAATATGTAAAAGTTCCCACTAACCAGGCGAGACGAATTTTAGTCTCGTGTCTTTGGATAACCTTCATCTTCTTTTGCAGAAAGAAGGAGTAATAGTCCACACGCTGAGTCAAGGCGTTACGGTGGTCATCATCTCCTGTGACGCAGAAGGTGTGAGGACGTGGGATCAAGCAGCCAAGAGTCATTGCCAGCGCCCTCCTTCACAATGTTCCTAGTAAAAGCTTCGCACAAGCCCCCAAAGCCGATCTATACTCACTCGAGCCACAGAGACTTGCTAGTTCTACACAACACGTTTAAAGCTCTTGAGATATGCCCCAGGTCTGCCTTGAACTGACCTAATTCTTGCAGTCACCATTAAAATCCTGTTGCTATCCTCTCATGGTAACGTCTAACAACAGACACCTTATTAGTGAAAACATACACCTGGTGAAGTAGATCTACGTGTGAAGTGTCTTCCCCACAGACACTAGTCAACGTCAAGCACAAGTTCTATAAATTTCAAGGCCAAAACGTTGAGGTATTTTGACTTGAGATGTTCATATAACATTCCTCTGCATCGAGAACCACACGAGACACGAGTGGCAGTAGCCGTGGACCTTTTTCTTTTGCCACTTACACATAGAGGTCATTATGCTTCCGTCAGCCCAGTGCATATGACCTGACAAGTCCATTAGATATGAACCAACTCGCTGGAATCCCTGTAACGACCTTGGTGGTGTGTAGGTCCCTTTCTCCCCTGAATCAGGGTCACCGACGAAGCCTGGAATCTTTGATGGAAGACCAGAGGCAACAAGTCTGCCTGGCTGGCCCTACGGTGTCTGTGATCTGCACAGACGATTCATCTCCTTTAAGGATCTTTATATATATATATATATATATATATATATATATATATATATATATATATATATATATATATATATATATATATATATATATAAAGCAGATTGGTACTTTCAAGTGAAGGAAAACAGATGCTGCTGGTGTATTGTTCGTTCAGAGTAAATTTACTCAAAGACGAACGCAAGCTTGTTCATGAAAATTAGAGGGGGGGTCCTTGCTAATATTCAGGACCCTTGTTGATTCAACAAATAGACATTCGCAGTTATTACTCAGAGGGAAGAGGGGTTGTAAGAGGATAGTACAAAGCAAGTACGAGTCAGTACAAGGGGTACGAGTGAGGCACAGGTCACTTTAACTCACATACAAGTCAGTATAAACATTGCAGAATCAGTTCTAGTCAGCACATCGAGAATATCACACATATAAAATACATAATCATATAAGGTCAGTAGATGACTAGTGTAACCCAAGCGTGGACAAGTTAACTACATCTAAGTATACAAGGCAATAACAAGTTAACTCTAGCTAAGTATACAAGGCAAAAAACAAGTCACTAAGTCAAAGTGCTTACAAGTCAAAGCCTGTGAGACGGTATATGTTACTTGTGCAAGTGAGTATATGGCAGGTCGAGGTAAATAGAAGGACAAATAAGTAATCTAAAAGTATGAAGAAAATTAAGTATGACAAACAAAAGTATACAAGTGGCAAGCAAAAGCTGCTATATGATAAAGAAAGGTCAATGTATGGCTATCAAATGTCTGCATGGCTAACAAAATTCAGTACATTGCAAACAACTGTCAGTGTTTGGCAAACAACATTCAGTTCACAACAAACAAGGGACAGTACATGTCAGTGCATGACGAATGAATCCTTTTTATAACCTCTCAAGATACGAAACTAGTCAAATAATTTTCAGACACGAAGATTACTTTTGCTTCCATTACAAATATACATACATACACACAGGCAAAATGACAAACAGATAGACAGAGAGAGAGGCAAACAGACGACCAGAAAGACAGGCAGAGGCATAGACAGACACACTCCTCAGACTTCAGGGAAATAAGGTGTAAATTTACACCAGGACAAGCAAGGAACAAAGGAACTTGTTCTCATAAACGCCTCGGCGTGTGCATTGTCCCTCAGGAGAGTTGCTTCCCTGTGTTCCCGCTGGAATATAACAGCGGATGAACACCATCATGTTGCCCGTGGCCACTGGACTGTCCTGGAAGATAAGATCCAGAGCCACTGGAATGTCCTGGATGAGGGGGTCTAGAGTCATTACACTGTCCTGGAATATAACCTCCAACCACTCCGGAGGTTCAGAGTCTCTGGACTGTCCTGGAATATGGTCTAAAGCCATTGGACTACTCTGGAAAATGAGGTCCAGGGCCGATGAACTGGTGAGGTCCAGCCAGGAGGTCCAGGGATGCCGGACTCTCCTGGAACATGAGATCCAGCCAGGAGGTTCCAGGGCCGTTGAACTGTCCTCAAAAAGAAAGGTGTCCAGCGAGGAGATTCTGGAATGCCGGGCCGTACTGGAAGATGAGCAACGACCAGGAGTCTCAGGGCCACTGGACTACAGCAAAGAACCTTAAGATCACCGACTCCTTTGTATAAGAAGGGATAAGGACATTACCTTTCACCTCATGAGGAGGCTTGACCTGGTTCTCTGCCACACTCGCCCACCTCTGGACGTCAACTTTAAGACTTTCCAGGTTGTAAAAGTTAAGCGCTCGGCTTTATTTTGGTTAAACTGCAGTAAAACAACTCCCGAACGTGGGGACGAGAACTCAGCAATTGGGACAGTTTACTCAAAACATTATGACTGGAAGCAAAGAACGTGGACAAACTGGCTTATGACTTTTTTTTTTTTGCGACTCAAACTACCACTGGAAATATACTGCATGCATTCTTTACGCTTCGTAAATTATCATTCTTGTGACAACAGCTCAACACTAATTTTTCCTTTTCGTCAGCCTAATGTGTACATCGGAACATGGCAGCAATCGTAGCACCAACCATGGAATGCAAGACTTAATAGTCAGTTGAGCGTCCACGTTGATGTTCCTCGCTCAACGGCTTAATATTTCTTTCGGTTGAAGGCGAGTCTTGGTAGGCATTGTGCTCGGTACGTGTGTGTCTGCATCTGCACAGCCTCTAAGACGTTCTTTGTGGCAGGGTTGGTTGTGGAGAGGATAGTGTTGCGTCTCTATCCAGTATTCGAGAGGATGACGTGAGTTTTCCGATGACCAGTGGCGAGGATAAAGTACTCCTGCCAGCCACCAGTTAAGAGGATAGTGTGGTCTCTCCCTCCGGCTAATCCCTGACCCACATCCTCACCCACAATCATGGGACAATTCAAAAGGACGTCTGTGCTTTACTGCTGTTCGACGTACATAGAAAATCCTCCTCTTCTTCTATATTCAGATAGAACAGGGGGGGGGGATATATCAGAGTCAGTGGCTATATTTCTCAGTCCAGTGATTATATTTCTCAAGTTCCTCGACTACTAACGTTGCCATTACTCCTGGTTTTCCCTCTCTATGTGGCCTACGCCTCTTGTCCTCGTGGAGATAGTTTCCAGCACCGATAAAGTCCATAAATATCTAACAGGTGTTCCATATACTTTCGTCTTCCTTCTGTATTGCAATGGTTCGTTTTTAGGGGAAACTGACCTTTTATCTTCTATTGTTAGGGTGGATTGCTGTAAAGCCTCTTCATGATAAAACTTTTCAAGTTATGGAAACTTTTTTTAAATAGTTTGGTAATGGAGTTCACACTGGTAAATTTTCTGGTGGATTTTATGAGGAAGTTTTCAGGTAATGCGCGAAATGGCCTTTGTTGCAAGCTGAGTTTAGCACTATATAGCCTCTGTAAGCAAGGTGTGGAATGGCATAACTTGCAAGGTGATTATATTTACAACATATGAACGCTACAGAAAATAAAATATGATAAAAAAAGATATGAGTTATTTTCCCAGATATCTTTCTATTTCGGATACTGTTGAAATCTTCAGTGGTATATCCTTCAAAGTTTTCTATATACTGATCTAAATTTGTAATAGACGAAAATTAGAACTTAGAAATCAATTAAGTTACGTGTGAGACTCCACAAGAACATGTGTTCTCAAGTTCATTAAGATAACAGCAGCAGCGGTTTGTTCTAAGCTGACCAATCATTAATGGGGAAACCATTTCTCGGAAGATTCGAACCCGCGATCATGTGATCACAGTGGCGCGTCCGGTACACTACGATCGAGTATGGAATTATACGACTGGGGTTCGAGTCCCACGTAAGGGGTAGTCGACTCACTGAGAGACCGTTAGGTTCTATTAGTCAGTTATCTCTTAAATGGCAATATACAGCCAAGAACCAGGAGAACGGGTCTCTCTAACATTGTCCTGCTCAGCAACACTACAGTGAGAATACACACACACACACACACACACACACAAACGTTCGTCGCAAAACGTGTACAACAAACGTGTACTCGAACACCTTCCCATGTTGTTGTTGTTGTTTGCGAAACTCTTGGCTCCCTGGGTGGACCACGTCTCCCTGGTTGTTGTCAGGAGCTTCAATTATCTCCCCTGGTGTCCAGGGTGTGTGTATAAACACGCCCTCCTCGTCCACCACCACAAACTTACTGACAACAATGACTTGGAACTTTTCGCTGCTTGTTTAGGTTTTCGTCCGCCTTCAGCGAGCAAGCGATCGAGGACAGGTGTTACGAAGAAATGGCTGACGTCGTCGGAACAGAACTGCCTCCCTCCTCCCTGCAGCCTCCACTTTGATGATAGTAACGTCCCCAGGGGTCTGAGAGAGAGAGAAAGAGAGAGAGAGAGAGAGAGAGAGAGAGAGACCCTCCTCCTCCTCTCCAGTCAGATTACCGGAAGAAGTTCGGGAAACTTTCTTCGTGTGCAGTTGAGGACGGTTACACTCGCAAAGCCTCGCTGTTGGACCGACAGCCGGCAGAAGGGTTGCAACACTTTGCAGGAAGCCTCACCCATGCGTGGAGCCCAACCCCGAACTGGGATTAAAGGCAACAGTGTGTGTGTGTGTGTGTGTGTGTCCCAAACAAAGAGGAGGAGTGGGACGAGGAGGAGAAGGAGAGGGAGCAGTGCCTCCGAAAGTATCCAGATACACTTGTGTGATGATGATCAACTCACATTGGAGAGACATGAGCAAGGACAATGGTTCTGGAGATCATACGAAACAAATAGAAGACAGTATGATGTTTAATCTCTGTCACACATATGTCACTCCCTTGGAAAGTGACCTCTACTGACTTCCTGCAGGAAAATATAGTAAAGATTAATTGTCTCAAATAAGAAAGATGGAATGGGAGAAGTGAGGACTATGAATTTTGTTTCAAGATAAAAACAGGTTGTAGAATCGCTTGAACCAGGACCATAAACACGACCTATGTGGGCAGTGCACCTTGCTATATACCCATGGGCAGTGCACCTTGCTATATACCCATGGGCCCATCTTCTGCAGCTGGTGAACTGATTAGAATGCACCGTGTGTGTGTGTGTGTGTGTGTGTGTGTGTGTGTGTGTGTGTGTGTTGGCGCACGGTGGGGTGGGTCGGCAGGAAATACAGCAGGCGAACACACACACACACACTCTCTCTCGTGAAAGACCGACTTCTTATGAAACACTGAGCGTCTGTACCTACCTGGAGGAGGAGTTGATGCAATCAGCGAGGAGAAGCCAAGAATTTCAAGAGAGATGTTGTGAGAGGTTGTGATGTTTTAGAGCCGTCTTGCGACGGACTCTCACCACGAGCGACCACCAAGGCATAAAGGACAAAGACGGTGATGGCTTTTGGGTATTTTGCTTTTTACGAACATATAGAAGAGGAAGCCTTTCCCTGGCTGTATCAAGACTAAGGTTATATCTAGAGGAGAGTATACCTATTTTTTTTTTTTTGATGGATTGAGACTATCTTAGGCATTTCACCGAAATTATCTTAATGAAATCGACGCTGCGTTTAAAGATAATGTCAAACCCTTGGCGAGAAACGAACTGCGAACAACCACAAGTTGGTGAGTCACCACGTAACACTGAGAGTTTGATAGAAATTGGGTTATTTTCAAGCAAATACTCAATGAACGATGTTTTACGAGGGCTGTATGAATAGATATGAATAAACTAAACTCTGCAAAACTAGGATTAAATATATATATATATATATATATATATATATATATATATATATATATATATATATATATATATATATCGCTCAGGCTGATCGCCATGTTAACTCAACAAGGAGTTCCTGTCACTCCTCCTGAAAATGTTTACATTAATAGTTAACCATCTATCCAACTTTGTGGAGAGGTTTGGGGCTGCATGTTATTCTATGGCAGTGATTGGTAGCGAGGTGTTCCAAGTTTACAATCCTTCAGAAAATGTTTGATTCGCGAAGCTGCATCGGTGCAAAACTGCAGATCTGAAGTGAAGGGTTTTTCTTGGTAAACTGAGCACGACGGTACGACTCTTGAGCACGACGGTACGACCCTTGAGCACGATGGCACGACCCTTGAGCGAGACGCTACGACCCTTGAGAACAACAATGTGGCCTTCGGATCACTTGGCTTGACCTTTGACCTGACCCTTAGATGACAGATCCGACGCACACAAAGGACAAGATACACACACAAAAAAGAATGGATAAACGGACGGATGCATGAACAAACTAATAACAATCAAATAAACAAACATATGCACAAATACAGAAAATCACAAACAACTGGACGCAGAAAAAAATCAAGCGAGAGTTGGCAATATTCCCTCTTAACTAGAGTCCTTTCTGTGAAGCTTCGATTTGATTTGATTCCGAATCGGGAATTCAATTCGATTCCAGTCATTATTCCAGTCAACAACTTCACAATATCTTACCATATGGCGTCGCACGAGACGAACATAGAACCATTTCCACGAAAAATTTCAATATTTTGTCATTCTTTCTTTAAAAGGATAAAATCACGGCATTTTTGTAGAAGGTAACTGAGGAAAGATATCATAAACATTGACAGATCTCTGGCGAAACACTACGTCACTCAGGCCTGTGTCTGCAGAGTCGCTTCGGTTCGCGACTAGATTACTTATGGATGATTCGAGACGTGATTTGGTTCGTGACTCGATTATCTATGGATGATTCGAGACGTAATTTGGTTCGTGACTCGATTATCTATGGATGATTCGAAACATGATTCGGCTAGAAATATGAGTGATTCGCAGGGCCCTACTCTGAGCTCTAACCAACTTCGTGACCTTGAGGTATATGTGGCAATATACAAACAAACAATCAAGCCTTACCTTCATCCACACAAACGAACCCTTTTGCTTGTTTCCGTTCGTCGAGACAGTTGGCCTCGTCTTTGGCTTCGTAGCATTACCGATGTTTCCCTCCATCCTCTGAAAATAGAAAAAAGATCAGCTTGGGTCCGTTGCCTACGCCAGAGAATGAATAATCACACAATTTTATCGGCCTGCCAGTAATGATTAATACTTTTGGGCTAAAGGAACGATAAGAGTAAATACTACTGTACTCCTCTCACGAACGCATCATCTGAGTTTCTTTTTTTTTCACTCGTTATAACAGCCTTTTTGGCGAACTATATCAGCTCATTTTTTTTCCAATATTCTTTTATCTATAATTAAATTTTACCCTAGGATTTGATACTCAAGGCACAGCTATTTCAGTCGTGTCATTTCATAGCTAAAATGACAAATCAATGTCTCCCTCCATCATCACACAAGGTCCAAAACAATGGTAGGGACTTTCACTGGTTAAGAATTCGTCAAGAAACATAAGTTTTCTGTCTGGCTTGTGGGAACTGAAAACTGAGACACTGTAGTCCAGTGGGTCTCTTGGATCTTAAATCTTTGGAATTTCAACGATTCCAAAAACCTGAGATACAGACCAACAAACCCTTGCAAAATTCTTGACAGAAAGACCACGTATTTGATGATATCTTAAACACTGACAAACCTCACTGTTTTTCAACTCACAATTGAAAATGTCGACTTTAGACGTACAAGACTTCACTTCCCATGTTGACGCGTAGACTGTTGGCCGAAGAATGGATGTTTATAAGAAAATATTGAGAAAGAAGTGCAACTGTGTCCCTCTTTCCTGTGATACCATAAAGTGGAACATTCTTTGCTTTGGCCGCCAATCAATAGATGGCGTTGGCTACGGACACTGTCGTACCCATTCGATCATTTATAGGAGTGTTGCCAGAGCGTCGAATCAATCCAGGACCATAAGGCGCTCGTTGCACACAGGGTGAAGCTCCCTTTAAACCTTAGTTCACAAAATATAGAAACGTTGACAGAGGGAACTGATTTGTTATTTATTCTTTCCCGCAAAAGTTTTCTCCTTCGGATTTACATTCATACGAAAAGATGCAAACTTAGTTTTAGATCTAGTCCGACCAATATTTTGCATTTCAGTTCGTATTTTGATATAACCTAAAACATCATACAGCGTCACTCGAGGGTCTGTAGTTCTCTCGATTGTTTATAACCTTTACACAGAAGCCAGATCAGAACCCAGAGTCGCCTATTCGAAACGATCCGAATCGGAATTCGAACCTCTGTTCGGACATGGTCCACAGATGTTTTTGATTTTTTTTGATGATTTAGGCGTGTATAAACCAACATCGTTGCGTCGAAAATTATAGTATCCTCTTAAGCGAAATTATTTACGGTATTATAAATAAATAACCGAGAAATACAACGACGCTTCGTAGATATATCATCTTTAGTGCCAACTTAACAGCAGTCCCAGGTAACATCTATGATTATAAGTCTTACCCCATATATATATATATATATATATATATATATATATATATATATATATATATATATATATATTTATATATATATTGAAATAGCTGCCAAACAATACCGTGTTATATGATAAAATATTCCATAGAGATGATATAGCTTCAGCCTCACCCTGGGTCTACATTATTAATTTCATTGACACTGATATCAGTCTGGCATTTAATTGGGGATAATATTTTCAAACTCTGTCCAACAGCCGCCAGAACTAATGATTTCCTGCAAATTGGAACGAATAGACTGAACATACAACACCTCGCTGACCTCCACATGCACAGTCACCAGTTATATTTCAATGCCTAAAGCGAATAAAGTTTTAATCAAATATATATCAGTGTATTATTAGACAAATACATAATGAAATGATATGTGTACGCGTTATATATATATATATATATATATATATATATATATATATATATATATATATATATATATATATATATATATGTGTGTGTGTGTGTGTGTGTGTGTGTGTGTGTGTGTGTGTGTGTGTGTGTGTGTGTGTGTGTGTGTGGGCATGCTTTTTGCCAAAGTCTGTATGTCTGTGTCTCTCTCTCTATATATATTTTTGTCTCTGTTTATCTCCTGTCTCTCTTCGTATTTCCATCTCTCTCATCTCTCTCCCTCCCTCCACCGCTGCAGCATCAGCTGTGCCAGGCAGGATTAAGCTCAATGCGGGACAAAAACCCTCTGGATCTCAAACCTCCCCAGCGTTACGACCAGAGCCGGAGTGTAGGCTGTCGAGGGCCACTCTTTGGCTCGCCAGATTCACCTGCTTCACCTTCCATAGTCATTAGCTAAGTATGCTCCTAGGATTTTGTTTACAGCATTCTTATTTGTCTCTCTCTCTCACCTAAGTTCAGGATTTCTCCTATCCCTTCTTCCACCATCCGCTGTTCCTCTATCTACCTCTTCCCTTCCACCTTCAATCTTCAGCTTTAGAGTGGGGTATGTTGCTCCAGGTGTCGGAAGAGGCGTGAGGTTCCCCGTTCACAACAGACTGGTCTAATGTGATGTAGTGTGGGGGTCGACGACGGGTCTGCTGCATGTGTTGTGTTCTTGTGGTTCACACACACACATACACACACACACACACAGTTTGAACATCATTCCCTGTGATTTTATTTTGGGGCACCCCAGACAGAGTGAGTGGCCTGATGGTAGGCTGGTGAGTGACGTAGTGCAGGCTGAGGAGTGACGTAGTGCAGGCTGAGGAGTGACCTGTGGCTAGACTAGGGTATAGTGACCTAGGTTTAGGTCAGCCTATGAAGGATTACTGTCGTGGTGTCTCCCCAGCTGTTCTGGTGTTTCCCTCAGCTGTCGTGGTGTCTCCCCAGCTGTTCTGGTGTCTCCCCCAGCTGTCGTGGTGTCTCCCCAGCTGTTCTGGTGTCTCCCCCAGCTGTCGTGCTTTCTCCCCCAGCTGTCGTGGTGTCTCCCCAGCTGTGCTGGTGTCTCCCCCAGCTGTCGTGGTGTCTCCCCAGCTGTTCTGGTGTCTCCCCCAGCTGTCGTGGTGTCTTCCCCCAGCTATCGTGGTGTCTTCCCCCAGCTATCGTGGTGTCTTCCCCCAGCTGTCGTGGTGTCTCCCCCAGCTGTCGTGGTGTCTCCCCCAGCTGTCGTGGTGTCTCCCTCAGCTGTCGTGGTGTCTCCCCAGCTGTGCTGGTGTCTCCCCCAGCTGTCGTGGTGTCTCCCCAGCTGTTCTGGTGTCTCCCCCAGCTGTCGTGGTTTCTCCCCCAGCTGTCGTGGTGTCTCCCCAGCTGTTCTGGTGTCTCCCCCAGCTGTCGTGGTGTCTCCCCCAGCTGTTCTGGTGTCTCCCCCAGCTGTCGTGGTTTCTCCCCCAGCTGTCGTGGTGTCTCCCCAGCTGTGCTGGTGTCTCCCCCAGCTGTCGTGGTGTCTCCCCCAGCTGTCGTGGTGTCTCCCCCAGCTGTCGTGGTGTCTCCCCAGCTATCGTGGTGTCTCCCCAGCTGGTGTATACACTTTTGTCGTCGGCTGGAGGGGGCGTCAGAGTGAGGCATGGACACAAAACGTGTTTTGTTTGTGAATTTGTCGAAGAAAAAAAATGTTTTTGTTGTTATGAATGACATTAGCTTTCTCTCTCTCTCTCTCTCTCTCTCTCTCTCTCTCTCTCTCTCTCTCTCTCTCTCTCTCTCTCTCTCTCTCTCTCGTGTACAATTTTGAGACGACCTTCCGTTTCTTTAGTCCTCCAGACATGAGTGCCATTTCATGAACATTTTTTTTTTTTTTGGTCAGTTCCTCACGTCTCGCGCACGCAACAAAGCTGAATCATCACTACCTCTCTCCTCAGGTCTGGAAAAAGTTGAGAAGAGAGGAAGGGTATCCAACCCTCGTATAGGAAGCCTCGTCGCGACATCCATCCACCTAGCCAGGCAGAGAGAGAGAGAGAGAGAGAGTAGCAAAACTCGCCCCCCCCCAAAAAAAGAGGATTTTTCGATGCCGTGTTCCTATTTCCTTTATTCAAGCTGATATCAGCAAAGCTTTCTATTCACGGGACGCGGTGGGTAACGCAATAGGAAAAAAAAAATAGAAAAAAGAAGCAAAACGCTAAACTTTCTCCATCATGACCAAGCGTCTCACTGATGGCTTTAAGTTGGATTGTTCCCAAGTTTTCCCAGGGAAGGTGACGTCTTCGTCCAGCTCGGCCCAGCGACGATACATTCACTAGGGTCGCTGAGCATGACCGAGTGTCGCCCGGGACGCTGTGCACTTTGCGATTGCGTGAAATCCAAAGTTGGTTTTCTCGCTGATGTGGTTCAGTGAATGGATGAATAACGAAGAATGAATGTATATACTGGTGTATAGATGTGGATAGATGAATTAATGAATAACGAGTTAAACACAGACGCTGATAAGTTAATTTGATGAATGGCGAAGCAGAGGTGAAGATATGGGTGATGATAACAGACACGAGTGAATACATCAAATGAAAAACAAAGGTAGATAAACTGAAACATATGTAATGAAATGCCAAACAGTCAATTGAATACAGTCACACATTAGAATGGATTGCAATTTATTAAGCAGCAGATATAGGTAGACTCTGAGATGTAGATAAATCAATAGATGAAATGTGTAAACACAGGAAGACATCCTTAAGAATATAAAGCAAAAGACACCACCCACCCACCCACCCACCCACACACACACACACACACACACACACACACACACACACACACACACATATCCCGCTTACGAGACACCGAAGCTCAGAGTTAGAACTTCGAAGAATCCTGGCGGGTCGAAGTCTTTGTGGAGAGTCGAGATAAGCAGATGGGTGTGGGGTACAACACGGGAGAGCAGGTGGCCCGGCCAGGGAGGCGGAGGAGAGGGAAGAAGATATTGGAAGGAGCGGTTCTGGGAGGCATTACGTATGCAGGTAAAAAGAACCAAGGCATCGAGCGCTGGGCATGGCCATTGGTTGGGTGGACCTCGGAAAAAAACTGTTTTCTTACGAAGTGAAATGTTGGGATGGAGAAGGGGCGCAGAGTGGGTAGAGGGACTAGGACCTTACGATGGCTGATACAAGGAAGGAAGGAAGGTGAAGAGGATAGTAAAGGTGAGCATCAAGTTGATTTTAATCTGGACAAGATATGAAAAGGATCAGACACAGCTGGTAGTTCCATGGAGTGGGACAGTTGTAGAAGGGAAGAGTTAGACGATTTGAGGTGATGGTCTGTTGCTCTTTCCCTTGGAGAGAGAGAGGTACGGGGTGTAGGCTGGGGCCATATTTAGGGTGCAGACGTGTGTAGGGTGGTGATGTAAGTAGGCTGGGGACGTATGTAGGGTAGGGACGTGTGTAAGGTGGTGACGTATGTAGGCTAGGGGCGTGTGTAGGGTATGGACATGTGTAGAATGGGGACTTATGCAAGATGGGGACGTGTGTAGGATGGGGACGTGTGTAGTCTGGGGACGTGTCAATCCTGGGGACGTGCGTGGTCTGGGGACGTGGAGGCACGACCACACGTGTTGAGGGGGTCGTGCTATCAGTCGACCTCCTTTAAGTTCTGGAAAACTGTGTTCGATAGCTCTCTAGGTGATGATGATCCATCGACCCCCACACGGCCACAGCTGCACACAGCCAGGGGTGCACACAGCCAGGGGTGGACACAGCCAGGGGTGGACACAACCAAAGGTGTACACAGCCAGGGGTACACACAGCCAGGGGTGGACACAGCCAGTGGACACAACCAAAGGTGTACACAGCTAGAGGTGTACAAACCAAAGGTGTACATAGCCAGAATACACAGTCAGAGGTATGAATATAACCACTCATCTACATAGCCAGGGGTGTACACAACCAGGGGTGTACACAGCCATGGGTGCACGTTGTCAGTGGTGTACACAGACAGGCGTACACTGCTCCCCCAATCATACACCAATTCCCCTCTTCGCCTCCCATGGCTGGGAAGGGGAGGGAGGGGGAGGAGGGGAGTTTCTGATGGTCTGTTGAACATCTCTTTCAGGCAGTTAGATGAACAGGAACCTGTTGTAGTATTTCATATATATATATATATATATATATATATATATATATATATATATATATATATATATATATATATATATTGTTTATGGTGTTCGTTTACGTGTTTGTTTGTAAGTGTCCGTGTTCGTGTACATCCACAGGTCTATATGTAACTGCGACCCGGATGATATACAACCTCGCGATAGACAAATTCTCCCACTTATCTATCGACTATACTTTCTCTGAGCTCGGTCGAAGAGGGACGCGTGATGAAGGGTTAAAGATTTCCTTAACCCTAACGTACAAGAACAACAAAATCCTTTATATCCTCCTTACACATCAAAATGGCGTCTTATAAATCCCATTCCTTCCCTCTTTTTTTTTGAGTGGGATTTACCTGGGATAAATCTCCCTGATTAGGATTACTTCCACATGAGCCATGTTGACGTTATCATGTGTTCAGCTGCAGCGATAAGGAAGGAGAGGCAACTGGCGAGTGTGGTCAGGTCAGGTCGAGCTGGGAAGGGAGGTCGTCGCTAGAAAAATGTCCCCCCCTTCTAACCCCCCCCACTCATCCTCCAACCCCCCCCCACTCATCCTCCAACCCCCCCCCCCCCACCTTTCCCATCTACAAATGGCTGACGTGAAAACATTTCGGACGTGTGTGTGTGTGTGTGTGTGTGTGTGTGTGTGTGTGTTGATGACTTAGACAGCTGTCGACGGCTCGTGAAATGCCCTGTGCGAGGTAGGACAGGCCTGGCGGCTCTGGGGTGGGACGGGATTGGGGACTGGGGACTGGGCTGGTACGGTACTGGGGTAGGATGGGACTGGGGACTTGGGACTGGGGTGGGACTTAGGTCTGGGGTTGATATAGGACTGGGGTTTGGGATGGGTCGGGACTGGGGAATGGGATTGTGTCCTGGGATGGGAGAGAACTGGGGTTCTGGGGGTTCAGGGAGGAAAGCTTGCGCAAAGGAAAGTCAGAATTCTAGAACCTGAACCCTGAAGTCTGTATGCTGAAGCCTGAACCCTGAAGTTTCTATGCTGAAGCCTGAAGTCTGTATGCTGAAGCCTGAACCCTGAAGTTTCTATGCTGAAGCCTGAAGTCTGTATGCTGAAGCCTGAAGTCTGTATGCTGAAGCCTGAAGTCTGTATGCTGAACCCTGAACTCTTAACCTGAAGATATTTAGATCTATTGACATGTTGCTCTTGGCATTTCCTTTCTATAGTTTTCCCATCTTTCCCTCACGCCCTTCCACGTCTTCTAATTCTAACCATAATACGACTGAAATATGGTCTAAATATTTCTATTATCAATTTTTCTATATCTAACCCCCACCCACTACGCCTCTGCAGTGTAAGGTATGTTTGCATTTGTTTAAATATTCATTGCTGCCAGCGAGTCTATTTTCTCTAAGTTAGCAAAACTATATCTTTCCAGAAGCAAGGGTTTTACAGCCGGGCTGGAACTACCCGAAACATTTAGCCAGACGTCTGGTGCAATAGTAGGGTGACTGTACGACCCTCAAGCACGACTGTACGACCCTCAAGCACGACGGTACGACCCTTGAGCACGGCGGTGCGAACCTTCGGTACGACCATGCGACCCTTGAGTAGGACAGCTTCCCTATCAAGCCATCATATCGAAGGGTCGTGCCGTCGTGCTCAAGGGTCGTGCCGTCGTGCTCATGGGTCGTACCGTCGTGATCAAGGGTCGTGCCGTCGTGTTCAAGGGTCGTGCCGTCGTGCTCAAAGGGTTGATCAAATGAGTTACTGTAACACCAATTGCTTCATGCCTCTACTGAAACACTCAACCACTGTTTCAGGTCATCACTGACGAACTACACCCACACCCAGAAGACGAAAGCTATGGAAAGCTAAAGGAAGACGAAAGCTACGGAAAGCTAATGAAAAAAAAGGAGAAAAAAGGATTTAATGGTATTTACAAATGTTTTCTAAATAGGCCGAGCACTCGCTCAAAAATACATAGAAGAAAAAATATGCGTAGGTTGTTTTCGTGCCAAGAAATCATCATTTAATTATAAATCTAGAAATCATTAGCATCAACTCGATAATGATTATCTTTACTGTGTTAAAGTTAGACTGACCCATCTCCTATCTCAGGGTGTCATTGCCCCCAACTGCTGTTGTCATATACATGACAACTTGTTTGAAAATTGTCACAGGGAAATGTATCACAACCTCTGACTCTAATGGAAATGTCCATCAAATGCTAAGTTGATATACATTACACGAACACATACGTACATGGGAGCGAGAAATTATGTAGATAGGCAAGGACGTGAATATGTGAATAGATGAAGAGGATAATAGATAGATGATTATATTACATATATTACGATGATCTTTGACTATATTATATCTGAATGAGCCATGGACTCCGGAGGGCCAGACATCTTTCATAACAACAACACAAGACAAACACATCTCAGAACAAACTCTGGCTGAGTATTGTGCTGAGAACCTTTCATATCCGCACTTCAAGCTGATCAAACCCCCTCCCTCCCTCCCACTTCCCATGGTCGAGAAATACTCCATCTGGCCCAACCAAACTTAAAGTCAAGGACTCGAAACAACTTAGCCGAGACTTAAGTGACTTCAAACAACTTCAAGGGGTGGGGAGGGTGGAGGTTGTTTGTTTGGGAGTCTTAGAGAGCCCCCCTCCACCTCTCTCTCTCTCTCTCTCTCTCTCTCTCTCTCTCTCTCTCTCTCTCTCTCTCTCTCTCTCTCTCTCCAGTCCAGGAGGAACCGTGTGATAAGTTCAGCACTTAATGAACTTTACCCCTAATCTCCATCTTGATTGCGCACACACACACACACACACACACACACACACACAGCCACGAACATTACATGAAAGCAAAAACATAAATCTTAGGGAAGCAAAGATAATTCGTCTTCCACGTTTTCAGTACTACTTTTAAGGTGAATTAATGAAAATGGGAAGTCACTCGCTGGAATGTGCTTCTGTAAGCTGGGTCAGACCATCCCAGTGATACAGGTAAGCCTTTCGAATGGGACATGTCTACTATCCCAACCCCTCTGGCTGTGTGACGCATATATTACGACATTTTCACATCAAAAGAGTCGGTCTTGGGCCTCAGAGACCAAGCGGCTTTGAGTGTGTTTCCCATCAGTGCTCAATCATTGCTTCGATTCCCGAAGCAGCTGGTGTTTGGTGTCCCGTCTCACGGGCGGTGTGGAGCTCGCAGGGGTTAGTAGATGATGACCACCGACTGTGGTATCAAACAGACGTTCCGAAATATTAGCCTCATTCTCTTCCCTTAATTGACGTGTCGTTATGAAGTCATTTATCATTCATTTACAAATACCGAACATATGGTGGTTTTCCCGAAGCCTTCACATGTCTGTTGACATCCACGGGGAGTGTGGGGGGTTGTGTGAACGAGTCTCAAGCGTGGTTCGAACCCTCGACTGAAGCGCTCCGAAGCGTCACTCATGTCCATGTAGTAAATATACGACTCACTACATCCCCACGCACACACTCTAGGGGAATCTCATCCCCTTGTGGGAGATTGCTGATCTTACACCTGGCTAGACGCGACCTGCGGTGTCTTATAAGACGAAGGACCGTCTCACACCTTTGTATTGACTGGCTCGGTGAGATATGGCAACGCCCTCGCTTACAAACTCGACTTTGCTTCCATAAACTCGAAATTTGGGGTTGCAGAAATTATCAGAGATACACAATGACCTATGATGGGGTTATTGGTCTATGATGGGGTTATTGGCTTAGCGACAGAGGATGTGAAGTCTGGAAGTTGACAACGTAATGAGACAAAATCCAAATTCCGAGAATCTGGAGCGCTGTTGGATGGCTGTACAGGGTCAGTCAGTCGACGGAACTTGACGGGGGATCACAAAGCTCCTGGTGAAACCCACAGGTTTTAAAAGTTCCCAGCGAGTTGACGGGGAGGTTCAACATAAAGACATTGATGTGTCATTTACAATAAATCTTCCCCAGTTTCTTTTTTTTTTTGACACTTTCACTGGGCGTCTCTGTGCCGAGGACCTCGGCTTACGAGACCTCGAGACGCATGTAGATTCGTCTCCATTGTGTAAAGGTTGTTGGAACTTCAGAAACCTCATCAGGAAAGATTGGAGAAACCCCTTTCATGCACAGTTCATAATCACAGGAAGGCCCCGCTCTAGCGCAGAGAGATTAAAAGCCAGAGTGTATCATCAGGCTCGATGCACAAAGGCTCCGGTAAATGAGAGAGAGAGAGAGAGAGAGAGAGAGAGAGAGAGAGAGAGAGAGAGAGAGAGAGAGAGAGAGAGAGAGAGAGAGAGAGAGAGAACGTCTTACGGAAGACTTACAAACCCCAGCAATGATATACCCAGCTGAGGGAACGAAGGATTCTTCCCTTCATCTCCCAAGTTCCTTTAATCCGTCAGACAGAAATAGAAATCTAGGACTCGTCCCCAACTGAGCCTCTCCTGTCCTCTGCGACATTACCAAGAACGAGAAGATCACTGCTTAACGAGGAGGTCCTGGTGCAGAGATATGTTTCCGTACATCTCTTTAGTTAGAAATCTCTGGGAGATTCCCTGTTTCTGTATTAATGCTTATATATATATATATATATATATATATATATATATATATATATATATATATATATATATAGCGCTCACAGACGGCCCAGGAAACTGATCACACCTGTTTTATTCATACGAGTTTGTGTTGACGTCATGATGCCATTAACATTAATCCAGATCCACGAACACCAAAGCCAGGAATCTGGATTGAATCCAGTAATGGCGTCAAGAGCTTGCTGCTCCATCAAGAAAGACTCGTTCATCTTATCATTATGGTTCCTCCTATAACAACATAGCCTTACGCCCTGTCATTTCCACTTACCGCCCACTAATTTTCGCTTCGCCGCTCTATAATCATCTGAGCGTCGTCCTATAATATAGATTTTCCCGGTCTATAATTTGTTCGGCTACTGGCCTGTAATCAGAGC
This sequence comes from Panulirus ornatus, assembly GCF_036320965.1. Classification (NCBI taxonomy): domain Eukaryota; kingdom Metazoa; phylum Arthropoda; class Malacostraca; order Decapoda; family Palinuridae; genus Panulirus; species Panulirus ornatus. The sequence goes on from NC_092257.1 coordinate 3,065,370, forward strand.
CTCCCGCGCTCTTGCACTCGCTCACTCATTGCCCTGTTACTCCGAGTGCGTCTGTGAGTGGAAAGTGTTAGAATTGAGAGTTTTTATCAATTTTTATATAATTTCTTCGAAAAGTATCTAGGTACACTGTGTTTTCACCTCTCAAACAATATTTCCATGCCCCAAACAGCGTTCTTTTTTGTGCTTTTAGTGTTTCCGCGCCTTGAAGCAGTGTTTTTATGCTTCCAAACAGTGTTTCCATGTCTCCACACAGCTGTTTCCGTGTCTCCAAGCTCTGTCTGACGTCGATTTTGAACAAGACGCACAGAACTTTTCTGTTTTCCCCCAACCACTTCACATACCCTGGTTCAGCTCATTGACAGCACGTCGCTCCCTGTATACCACATCACTAATTCGTTCCATCTCATATATATATATATATATATATATATATATATATATATATATATATATATATATATATATATATATATATATATGTGTGTGTGTGTGTGTGCGCGCGCGCGCGTGTGTGTGTATAATGATAATGATATGATAAAACTCGGTGTACAGCTTACCATCGAAAAAAAAAAATTAGGTCGTGGAAGAGGATGGAAATGGAGGAGACTGTTGAGAGCCGAGCCAGCAGGAGACGGAGGAGATTTAATATTATAGTGGGGAGGCCAGAGAGAGCCGCGTGGCGCGTTCGAGCCCCTGGATAATTGATAATTTCCCTCTTTTCGCGTCAGGAGGAAGGGGGTAAAAAAGTAGGAGGGGGGGGGCTCTTAAACATGATTATTTCCCGAATACCATTTTGTTCAAGGGGATTATTTTCACGTGAGTTCTTTATCCTTATCGAATGTTCATCGTAATATTAGTTAAGTGGATGTTGTAGGATACAAATCTCGATCATCAGCACTAGGCGAGGGTAGGTATAGATAGGTTCAGTCCACACTATGTTGTGGAGAACTGACCCTCACATTATGTAGTGGGGAACGTTGTGGGCAACACCACACCATCACAGCGAGGGGATTTGGGGCACACACCACACCAGGTGGTAGAGGATCGAAGCCCAACCCCACACACACACACACTGTGCCTTACCACGGGGCACGGGGTCGAGACGCATGCCATACACTGCGACACAGTGGTCAGGATCATACCACACCGTGGGGCTTTTGATAGGCCCAGGCTGACACAGTATGAGAGTCACACTCCTGACGCTGTACTATGTCAGCTACATTGCTGACGCGGTCAGCGTTGTGTCTCATCTCATTCAGGAGTTTTCAGGAGGCTGAGAGAGGAACTGTGGTCAGTCAGTCAGCCAGCCAGCCAGTCACCCAGTCAGTCAGCCAGTCGCCCAGCCACTTGGCTATTCTCGTCTCGTCTGAGCGTCGTCACCTGTTCGGGCAACGTCTCCCCGATGCTGAATTATCAGTGAGGCGAGGCCATCTGTCCCTAGCCATCCATCTCCCTGGAGACTGGGGCACAGGGCCAGTCCTCTTCTGTAGAAGTGCCGAAAGGTGAGTGAGGGGTGAGTAAAGAGGTGTTACCTCGCTCCTGCCTCGCTCCCTGGGTCTTGCCTCATCTCTTTCCCGGTCCCTTCCTCATCCACTGGCCTCACTGGGCGAGACACTGGTCGTTACGACAGCAGGTAGTCACAGGTTAAAGTGAGCGAGTAGGGAGGACAGCAGGCAGTGGGTATGACAGCCTGGCATTTGACCTGAACCTTAAGCCATCATGCCCTTAAGGGTCAAGGTCAATAAGGCTACGACGTCGTAGCCAAGGGTTGTAACATCGTGCTCAAGGGTCGTACCGTTGCGTTTAAGGGTATTAACGTAGTTTTCGATGGGAAATGATGCACTAAATGCCAGGTCCCTAAATCACCTTTAATTAAAGCTGATTGTTCACACAGGATGGCAGTGCTTCATTACTGGATGTGATTGGCTGGTAGACCATCCCTTGCACGCCAATTGGTCGGCTTAATCCCAAACGTCATTATCAAAACAAATGCTGTGCTGAAACGAGTCTATTGTCGAACCCTGTTGGTTCGCCCGCTCCCTCCTGCTGATTCTACAATTTTTTCCCCAGGAATGGAACCAGAGTTGTTCGCAAAGCCCAATATGTATTAGCACATCACAGTGGCTAATTAGCTCCCTCACCCTGTGCAAAAAAATGAACTAGAGAAGTTAGCGTGCGAATAAACAATTTTGTACCTTATCATCCAGATAAAGATAAGATGCTGTATACAAGATACTCAAATACATAATCCGGATTTACACTGTTATATAATTCAGAGGGTCTGAACATATTGCCACAGGATGACTAAATTCATAAAGGCAACTATAAACGCTTCGTGTATTGGAGAATTTTTGAACATGAAATACACTCTCGCGTCTGTCAAGAATAAAATGATATTTATAGAAATACAATTCTATACGTATTACTCTTAAGAGAAATATGTCATCATATATGACATAAGATAATTCAACCTGTCATGTATGGGCGTTTCGATATTGTAGATACGGATATTGTATATATATATATATATATATATATATATATATATATATATATATATATATATATATATATATATATATATATATACCGCCTGTATAGTGGATTCGGATCGTATTTGTTTTGCGTCAGCGACATGTTGATCCGGATTCGTTAAAGGCGATTATGCTTCTAAAGTCAAGACATCTGAAGCGCTTGTATTTTGATCATTACGTCATTGTGTATCGACACGGGATCCGAACCTCCACGGCGGGTGTGGCTGTGTCGACCTACCGGAGCTGGTAAACCCAAGTATTGGGACCACTAAACCCAACACTGAGGCCATTAAATCCACATAATGGGTCCACTAAACCCATGTACTATGGCCCATAAACCCATGCATTATGGTCTCTCTCTCTCTCTCTCTCTCTCTCTCTCTCTCTCTCTCTCTCTCTCTCTCTCTCTCTCTCTCTCTCCCCGTGAAAGATAATTATGATATGCAAATCTCTCTGCCAACCTCGGGAGACCCACAGGATGCGCTTACGAGCGAGGTGTGGGGGGGGAGGGTTGTGGGAAATGTGGGTTGCAGTGGGGGTAGGGGTGTTGTGGGAGTTGAGAGAAGGGGGAGGAAGGGAGAGAAATACCTGACTCAGACAGGACACACACACAAACCGTTTTCTTCTTCAATCCTGAGAGATACACCACAGAGCAACACAGACGCTGTCTTTAACTTTCACCATTAAACTTGTTTTCACTTTTGGCTCCGCTGTGCCTCGGGGCAAGAGGAGGCTAAGGTGTCAAGACAACGAGGGAGAAAAATAGCCATATGGATTACTCTGTTTTTCGCTGACGTTTTACGCTGCTTAGCGAGACAGCCTGCACGCCTGACGCAGCCCAGGATTTGGGTGGAATGTCTCCTTTGGGATCAGCCAGGGGCGATAGTCCAAGAATATCATCATCATGTCAACAAAGGCCGTCAAGGGTGAGGCGTTCGAGAGCCTTTACTACATTAAAAACATACTACATGTAGGATTAGATTCCCCTTCGTCTTTTATAAGTTAGAATTAACATCAATGGTCGTAGTGCTGGAACCTAAGTTTGTGTGTTCACCTGCGTCTGTAAGGGGTCGGGTTCTCTCATCTATAGTCAACTGGGTCCGATCTGGCCGGAGGGTCAATCAGGGTTACTTGGGTAGGGTGATTTTTTTTCCACTATAGTGTGATGGAGCGAAGTCTTTGAATACTCTCTCTCTCTCTCTCTCTCTCTCTCTCTCTCTCTCTCTCTCTCTCTCTCTCTCTCTCTCTCTCTCTCTCGAAAATACGGAGCGCTATAGAGCTGAAAGAGAACGTAATGCGTGTCATCTATTTCCATCTTGGGGTGGATTGGTATTGAAGGGGACAGAGAGAGAGAGAGAGAGAGAGAGAGAGAGAGAGAGAGAGAGAGAGAGAGAGAGAGAGGCGCTCCTAGGCCTCTTAAATGGGCCTGGAGCGTCGGTATGTCCATTCTAGCCCCGAGGCGAAGGGTTGTGAATAGGGAATAGGGACCTTCTCTCTCTCTCTCTCTCTCTCTCCTGCCACCACGCCTCACGTAAAAACACGAATAGCTATCTCTTCACTGGAAATATTGGAGGAATATTCCTTCCCTTACAGCCAGGAGAAGAGTATTCTCTTTTTACCCGAAGGACAACATCTTGGTGCATCGTGTGATGACATATGCCTACAGAGTTACTCAGAGGTAACTGAGTGCTTGCGTCTGTGAGTGCTTGTGAGTTCCTCCCGTGCAGGAGTGCTTCTATCAGCAAGGACGAGAGACCACAAGTGTCCCCAGTTTAAAGTTTCTGTGTACGTGAGTTCCTACGTCCATTATCACACTCTCGCATCACCATTTTTCCCCAAACATGGTTCGAATAATTCCTTTCGTGCGAGAGACAAAAAGACAGTACGAATAGAGTTCGTGAACCTCATAAATTCCCTGTCATAAATAAGTCGACCAGTATAACCATTCTGGTCTCGGATTCCACCACAGGTATCCGGGTCTTGTCAAGTGTCGGTCATCGCTGGAACAAACAAGGAGCAACTTGAGCGAAGCTTAAAACGCAAAAACATGGAGCAATTTCAGTTCAGCTGAAGACATTACAAAAATTTTGAGGCACGAGACGAGACCAGGGTTGACTTGGTTTTTTTTTTTCGATTCAAACTTAAAAGATCAATTAACGGCCATTCCCCAGGTTCAGGGAATGTCATCTCATCCATCTTGTGCCTCAAGTTTTAATACCTGCAGCGACTAATGCACGGAGGGGAAGCAGGGAGCAGACAGATGTAAAGTCTGAGTCTCGGAAAATGGATAGGACCAGCACACACAGAGGTGGGGTACATGTAGTAGTAGTTCCAAGGTCCAGAATCCTCGAAGTAGTTTTCATATCTTTTCAATTTCCTGTTGTTACCTCAAACGCAGTATATATGCTGTTTCGTGCCTGATAGAAATGAATAGAAATACAACGGAGAGGAGTCGGATTCAATAAGTCATTGATAACAAACGTTGCAAACACAAGAAACATGAAATTCAAAGTCACAGGCGAAAGCAAACAGAAAACGGAAGAGAAGAATAAGTTTTACACATTGTTTTCAAGCGAACGACATAGTCTCGCTTAACACTCGCTCCATACTCGTTTAAAATTCACTAACCATCGCACTCAACAGTCATTTAGTGTTCACTAAATAGTGAAAGACTTGACTCAATCGCACTCAAAAGGAAGATTTCAAAGGTGAAACAAACTATTCCTTCGTGATAGAGTCAGCTTGCATGATGATGGTGGAGGAGGATGCTAAGAGACCTCGTCATGTGTCCACGGGCGTAGTGCTTCTCATCTCCAAAACTTTGAGCCAGACTTCTGACCTGCTCAGAATGACGCTAGTTCAGGCATAGCGAAGGTGTGTGTGTGTGTGTGTGTGTGTGTGTGTGTGTGTGTGTGTGTTGGTTGCCGGGCACAGTACACACAGCTGTTCATCACTCTCCTCATTCAAGACTCCGTCTCTACATATTGTGATGGTATAGAGTGATTGTTCTTCGATACCTCAAAGCTTGCTGACAGCCATGGTTGTAATCCAAGGGCTTCGTTCCCCCCTCGTAAAGGAATCGTTTTTCATCTGGTTTCTCGCGCCAGTTATTTCCATATTTAGATTCGAATGGTAATCTGCTACGTGGAGGGAGACGGAGAAATGAATGTGCGTTTCTGTTGCTTCCTCAACACGACTGTGGCCTCGAGGAAGAATGGGAAGCCTGGATGGGGTTTGTGTTCTCACAGGAACTGTTTTCTTCTTCAACAAAAAAATAGATTTGTTTTCGGTAGTTGTAGACCGATGTGCTTCTTCAGTGGGTATTCAAGTTTTTCTAAATTGTTCAAAGTTTATTCATCTATCATGAATTTTCATTTGTTTATCTATTGCTGTATTACGTGTCAGATTATCTCTGTCTATTTCGTGTGGATCTCAGCCATGTCTTCCGTTTTCTTCCTCGTGTGCTGAGTTTGCAGTTCTTTACTTAATTCAAGTCTGTTTCAACATATCTTTGCTCGCTCTTCTATCCATTTTTTTCTCTATACATCTTGTCCATAGTTTTACCTCCCTGTGTTTATGGCATCCTGTGTAGAACTGCTTCAAAGCGATGGGAACCGAGTTCTTACTTTACAGGATAGTGTTCGATAGGAGGAAGAACTGCGTGATTTCTTTCATGAGGTTTGAGAGAACAATGTGAGGAGTGTTCCTCAGCCTTCGATGCCTACGTCATCAAGCTACGCTAAACTCGCTGACTTGTGGTCGTGTTTCACAACCAGATTAAGGAGCCAACCCACCTGTACCTGGAACCACTTTCCCTCCTCTCCTCCGACACGCTCCCATGCCCAGGGGATATCAAGCAGTCTTCTATTGTGCCTGGAGATACTGGAGGTTGCCCACCTTCAGAAACTCCAATACAGTAATAGGCATTTCAATCACATATTTGTATTTTCTACAAATAAATACGATATTCAGTACAGTATAAAGTTTGTTATGAATATCTGGATACGTCGTTATTGAAAAACCTAAATATTGGGCAAGTTTGTTGATTTGACGATATATTAATTCCGGTTTATGTTTTCATGTTCCTTTCCTTACGACTGTATACATTCCCATATCTCGTATATCATCTAGTTGTTGAAATAACGTGTTTGTTCCTCTCTGCATCAACTTCCTTCGTTCCTGGAGAATCTATCGTAATCCCTCGTCCATAGAGATATATACGAGACCCCGGGCTAGATATAGCGGTGATGGCCGCTGACAACTAATATCAGGGTTGTCGTGGAAGGCGCCACCCTTGGCGGGAATTGGTGTAGGTAGGCGTGACGATCTACTGACGTTTGGGTATATTAGTTAGCTGTCAGGTAGAAGGGCTAGACGTCTCTCGTGACGCCTTACCTCCGTCAGGAGTGACCCAGCACGAAGCTGGTATGATAGTGGCTTTCCACATACCTCATGGATCCCTGGGGGAACATGAGTGATGGGTAGATGATGAGTGGATGAATAGATGAGTGAGGGAGGACACTCGAGAGCCTGGCGGAGGCTGGAGGTGCGAGGAAGCCCTGTCAGTGCTCCGCTGTGATGCCAGGCAGCCGACGACGGCGGCCCTGACGGAGGCTCGCTCCGCCGGAGGGCGCCCCGGACCTTCATGTCTCCTACGGTAGATAAGGACAGGATGATATCCTGCCGTGATCTGTGGCGTCCGGCAGGATCAATAATCTGCTTCCAGGTATCCGTGAAAGGGAAGCCCCGGGCGGCCACACCCCTCTGGTCGCGATGAGAACCCCCGAGTGATTCTTGTGGGTTATAGTGGGTCGTAAGGTTGTAGTGCGGGTTATAGTGGGTCGCAAGGTTGTAGTGTGGGTTCTAGGGGGTCGCATGGTTGTAGTGTGGGTTATAGGAAGTCGCAAGGCTGTAGTGTGGGTTATAGGAAGTCGCAAGGCTGTAGTGTGGGTTATAGGGGGTTGCAAGGTTGTTGTGCGGGTTGTAATGGGGTGGCAAGGTTGTTGTGCGGGTTGTAATGGGGTGGCAAGGTTGTAATGTGGGTTGTTGTGGGGTCGTAAGTTTGTAATGTGGGTTGTTGTGGGGTGGGAAGGTTGTAATGTGGGTTGCTGTGGGGTGGCAAGGCCGTAATGCAGGTTGTAGGGTCCCAAGGTTGTAGTGTGGGTTAGGCGGAGGAGGTTGTGGAAATAGGAAGTGGTGCTCGAGGGTTGTAGTTCGAAGTCTCGAAAATAACATCGACCTAGCTTGCCCTTGTAACAACATGACCTGACACAGCTCAAACGTATCGCATCTCATCCACACGAGACATGATCAGCAGTCATGACGTGTGCCAAACTTGGATCACAAAACATTTTCATCAGTCATGGACGGAGATCCTTACGATAACCAGACCTTCAGTGATAAGAAAAATATCAGAAGATAAAGGGGAAGAAAAAAAAAATGGTTCAGTTTCATCTCTTCATTGTAGGTCATACGACGAGTCCTCTTTAATATCATCGAAAGATTAATATAACAACAGTTTATGACGCGGAATTTTAAATAAATCATGGTATATGTGACACGACAATCCCACGGTAAACTACCTGAAACACAACACTGGAAAAGAGAAGCACTTCTGTAAAACAAAATGATACTGTTATATCCTTGTTCTGAACCGGTGAACCCGAGACGGTGAAGCAGTGTTGATTCCATCTCCGGTGCTTCATTTCACAGGATTTCAGATTTTGTGATAACTGTTTATCTAATTTGCCGTTATTTGAATCTGTGGACGAGCTTATATCTTTTTTCTGATCGGATTACCTACCAATGTGGGCAGCCATCACGAACATACCACTATAATAACCCCACATTTGTGTTTGAAGCAGAGGTTGATTCAAATGAATCCGAAATGATAGCGGGATGGTCGTGATTCGCGCAGATATGTATATGCATCTCGCCTTACAGTTCATACTATTAATACAGCCTCGCGTTACAATGAAAAGTGAATGATGAAGAAAATGAAAAATGAAAGGAGAAAGTGAATGACAAAATGAGATGAAAAAGATATGTTAAGATGAAGAAGAACTAATGAAGGAAAGAAATGCTTAAAGGAAAGAAACAGGAACAAAAGCAGATCACCATCAACAAAGAAAAACAAAAACATCAACAACAACAAAACAACAACTACAACAAGATTATACCCATCAACCCAACCATAAACAACCAACCACAACCCACCAAACAGGCACCAACCATAAGCAACCAACCAGAAACCTGCTCTCAGCTACGGACAACCACTGACCCTCCCCCATCACCACCAAACAACCCCCCCCCTCCATCACCACCAAACAACCCCCCCCTCCATCACTCAGGTGTTTAATCAGCCACCAGCTGACACACCTGAGGTTTGCCTTCATGGTTCGGCCATGACAAATGACTGTTTTACCAAGTGGGTGGAATAAAGAAGAGCTGCGCACGTGTCTCCCCCTCCCTGCACCTGCTCTGGGGAGTGACTGTCTGTCTGTGGCCTGGGGAGTGACTGTCTGTGGCCTGGGGAGTGACCCTGAGGCCTGGGGAGTGACCCTGTGGCCTGGGGAGTGACCCTGAGGCCTGGGGAGTGACCCTGAGGCCTGGGGAGTGACCCTGAGGCCTGGGGAGTGACTCTTGAGGCTTACAAAGTGACCTTTTGACCTGGTAGTGATTCTGTGACCTGGGAATGACTTTGTACAGGTACTTATACAGTGAGGAATTCATGTTTATGTACTGCTGATTTGTACAAGGTATACAATCCTATAGTTATGCAATAATTTGGGAAAGGAATATATATATATATATATATATATATATATATATATATATATATATATATATATATATATATATATACTACGATTAGTATATACTTACTATACATACGCATCCTTCCGTGAAATCATTTGGAACAAGCAACCATGCGGAAAATTACTTTTTGCTCTTCTGATTAATTGCTTTTCCTATGAACCGAAATGATGAAAAGCTTTTATATGCCAATTATCAACAGGGACCAACCTGTTAGTATATCGCCACAGCTGCATAGAAAATGGCCAAAGATAATCTGAAATTCCATCTTGATAAATGCTGTAAAGCTTTGAAGTCTAATCTCGTCCAATTCTAATAGCCAGAATCGTATGGTATTTGAAGGAAAAATGTTCCCTATGGTGATGCTGTCGTATGGCAGATTTAATATATTCATGATATCCTTGATTAGACCTTCGTCAATTATTTCCCAGACTCAGTACGTGCAGGATGGACCCATTGCATCCTTATCCTCTCCTAAATCCCTATAATCCTATATTCAATACACAGTTACCCCTATACTCCCTCATTCTGACCCTTCATCCCATACTAGATTTATCCTTTCACCCCTATCCTTCCCTGCATCTTACACACACACACACACACACACACACACACACACACACACACAACAGTAATCCTTGTCGTACTCCCACAACACAACACCCCAGTGATCTTCTTCCCTCCTCCTGACGAGTGTCCTTCTCTGCTCTGCATCTCCCTCAGACCCTGAGCATTTCTCATTCCCTTTGCTCTCCTCCATCCATGAGGAAAGTCGCGGAAGATCCGGTCCCCATGGCCTCTCTCTCTCTCTCTCTCTCTCTCTCTACTCCCCTTTGTTGCTGTGGCTGTCCGTGGCTTTGCTACCATCTCCGTCGAGGTTCCCAGCCAGGGAGGAGCATAGCATAGCCCTACGCAGTCTCAGCCACGACTGGAGACTCACATTCTCTCATGGACGTCACAGCAGAGGGAAGCAACAGCCTCCAGCACAGTGTACGCTGCTGAAAAGCCACATCACCTCCCGCACAGCCGGAGTCTCGGCTTACATTTCCCCGAATCATTTTTAATCAACTTTTCTCAGCTAATTCTTTTCTGAAATGATTCGTTCCCGGGCTGCAACTGTTCCCTTTTATCCCTCCCTAACATTGTCTGTACACTTGATTAACAGTTATGAATATTAAACGTTAATCCTTTCTCAAGAAATTGCTTCGTTCCTGAATAGTCAATGAAATCCCAGCTATGTAATCACCAGGTCTGCGCATATGTTGGTAGTTATCTATATATATATATATATATATATATATATATATATATATATATATATATATATATATATATATATATATATATATATATATATATATTTTAACATGTTTGACGTCAGAGGCTCCTATTTACAGCCAGGTAACCAATAGATTATGAAGTGATTGTATAATGTGAAGGAGGAGGGAGGAAAAGCCCAGATTCCATGTGAATAGTTAACTATCGTATCAATCCTCTCTGTCTGTGTGTCAGTGTGTGTTCACCCCGTCTCTCTGTCTGTGTCAGTGTGTGTTCACCCCGTCTCTCTGTCCGTCTGTCAGTGTGTGTTCACCCCGTCTCTCTGTCTGTCTGTCAGCTGATGTGTGTTCACCCCGCCTCTGTCTGTCTGTCAGTGTGTGTTCACCCCGTCTCTCAGTCTGTCTGTCAGCTGATGTGTGTTCACCCCGTCTCTCTGTCTGCCTGTCAGTGTGTGTGCTCATTTCGTCTGTCTGTTTCTGTCCTGGGAATCTATGTGGAACCATAGCATGTGTCGAGCAGTCGTCAAAAGTGGACACAAAAATCATTTTTCTTTTTTTTTTCCATGGGGGAAAAAGGAACAATGAATTGTGGAGTGTGCATTATCAAGCAGTGGATGAGGTCGCACACACACACACACACACACACACACACACACACACGCACGCTAATCAAAGGGAGGAATATGGAAGGTAAACTTCCCGTCTGAAATTCTCGAGTTGATATATATCCGGAAACTCCTTTGTTGTGGGATTTTAACGCAGTGAACCATCCCATTTCCTTGCATGATTAACACAATGGTTTGAACGAGAGAGAATCAACACTACACTCAAATTATTTAGGAATCTCTCCAGTAATACAAAGCACTCTACATACGGCGAAGCGGACTATAGGCGATCAAAACATATGTGGCTGAAGCAAAGTTCGAGTCTTAAGTCTGAGCATCATGGGGCGCTACATGGTCACGAATCCCTTTATAAAAGACTTGGGATTCATAAATCTCGAGCCAGACTCCATAAAGGAATGAAAACGTGAGTCATTTGATTTCAGAAGGGCAGCTACTGGGTAAAGGCCACCTGGAGCTGATGTAATTGCAGCGAGTTAAACCATATATGATTCAGATAACGAAATTATGACAGATATTGACGAAAAAGGAAAATGGTTCGCTACGGAATATTTCTGACGGCAAGATTTTGGTGACGGTAGAAGCTTGAGGTGATGAAAAGCAGGAAGTTCTATAAAGGACATAATGATAGTGTAGATAGAGTTCTCAAGACAAAGGGGTTAGCGGTTGGGGACCTGTGAGGTCTCCCCTTGAAAGCAAAGGTGGTAGGCGTTGAGAATAAGCCTTCGTGAGATATGGTATCTTAAGATAAGGGGTGAGTGTGAAGAGGGACTGTGTAAGATAAGGATTACGAGAAAGATATTGAGAAACAAACAAATGGAAAAAATCTGAAAACGAAAATGGAACTGAATTGTTTCAATCGACCGTGAAACAGAACCATCAGTATATATATATATATATATATATATATATATATATATATATATATATATATACATATATATGACTAAACTCTGAATCAACTGCAACAAAAGCCTGATTCATCTGTAATCCTTTCAGACAGCCTCCCCCCAACACCATGTGACACAGATCCACCTTGATATGAAAGAGGAAATTATTCCCCTCCAATTCTGTTACCGAACAATCAATTTTACAGAATTGCTTCATGAATATTTAACGCTCGGTGGAAGCAGAGTTCAACAGCAGTTAGCCAAGCTGTTCTCCTGGTAATTCCTCTCTGCTAGAGAGGCTTTTGGTCTCCCAGTTCACCCCAGTTAACGAGTTAGAGGAACAAGGTTTGTCTGTTCCAGTACCGAAAGACCATAAAAGGTTAAGATATGAGTGAGAACAAAATGCTGTAGTGATGTATGACTGGCATAAACCTACGGGGCAAGACAGAGGCTGGATCTTCAGACAGGAGCGAGGAGAAGGCTATTCAGATGGACGGGAAATTATCTTAAGAGGAAAGGAACGAGAGACGAATGCTAGAGTGGTGATCTCATAGTGGGTTGAGGTCATCATTGACGTACTGCAGGACTCTGTTCTAGGACCATCCCTCTTCTTGATCCAGGTAAATGACTAGCCACAATGACTAGCCACAATGACTAGCCACAATGACTAGCCACAATGACTACTCCAACTGAGGTATGTGGACGATGCCAAGGGCACGAGGGAAGGGAAAAGTGAGAGGAGGATTGTAGCAACTTATGAGAGGGGGACCTTGAAGATCTCCTGAGTTGGTCTGATACATGACTGATGAAGTTCATCTGAAAATGTGTCGTAACGAGGATGGCATACGAGGGAAAGAAAACATCAATGTCAATATTCTCTACCAAGAGAAATTTAGGAGTCGATCGATATCATTAGTCCTGCCTGAGACCAAAACATGACTAATTGTCTGCTAAACATCAGCATTGCATTTAAGTCCATTGGTAAGGAAATGTACAGCAAGCTATTCACATCTTCTGTTCTCCCAAAACTTAACTCTGTTTCACAAGTTTCGTCATTCAAGCACAAAGTAAACTAACTGAAAAAGTGCAGGAGAGAGCAACGAAGATAATACAAAAGTCAAGAGAGCTGAATTACAGGAAAAGGTTTGAAAAGCCTAGAATGTATCTACTATGGACCAGAGGAGAATGTGAAGAAGTGATCTGATCACAACCTTCAAGTTTGTAAACCAGAATGATGACGTAGAGAGTAAACAGTTCCTCTAGTGACACAAGGAGAGAGCAAACAGTGTGCGCATGTGCATGTGTGTGTGTGTGTGTGTGTGTGTCAAAGCAATGAATACTGATAAGAGAGGAGCAACATTAATATTGCTCTGGGACTCTCGGAATCAACACATGTCATCCTCAAACATCCCGCTGGTCCTGATGGGCTAGCGATGACCCCACGATGTCCCAGCTGTGGGACGAGGGTCACACTCACCTGGGAGCAATACAGGTGGTGCCAGCTGGTAGAATCCCAACACTAGGTCTCAGATACGCATACCGTTGTACCCTCACTTCCCATTTTCCTTTGGCTTTCCTTTGTGCTAATTTCCTTTGCACTTCCTTATCCACCAATCCTCCACCAGCTCAGCTCCCTCCCTGTCAAACATGATCGTCTTCCCAAGCAGCTGGGAACACCAGAGCGCTACCTGCTACACATGATAATAGCTACACCTTAGCGTTACCTGCTACATATTATACTAGCTACACCTTAGCGTTACCTGCTACACATGATACTAGCGACATCTTAGTGTTACCTGCTACACATTCATAACAAGGTGTCTCCTGACGGAGGGATCTTCGACCTCTTGCAAGATAGAGTTCTGGTGAGATTCGAGCTCTTGTGTCTGCATTATCGAAGGCAGACAGATAGACAGACTTAAAAGACAAGTTTGACATGAATACATCTTGTGGTCTTTTTGAAATATTTGATACGAATATCATCAAATGGATACATGATGATGACTTTATGAAAAAAGAAAGATATTGACAGACTGAAGGTCTTAAAAAAGTACCTTTGATCAACATTATCAACGGTATTCATAAAGTCCAAAACCAAATATTAAAAAGAAATACTGGAAATAAAAAAATAAAGTACTCCCATTAAAACCAGCTTGTTCAACCACCTCCAAATATTTTAGAGAGGTCACATACGTTATTGAAAAGAGGTCAGGGGTCGACAAGCACATCTTCCCCCCCTTGCCTGAGTGAATGTTTTTAATCACAGGTCAAACCCCAGGTGCTTCCGGTGTACCTTATTATCCTGAGGCCAGGGATACACTCCCCAGGCCAGGGATACACTCCCCAGGCCAGGGATACACTCCCCAGGCCAGGGATACACTCCCCAGGCCAGGGATACACTCCCCAGGCCAGGGATACACTCCTCAGGCCAGGGATACACTCCTCAGGCCAGGGATACTCTCCCCGGTCCAGGGATACACTCCCAAGGCCAGGGATACACTCCCCGGGCCAGGGATACACTCCCCGGACCAGGGATACACTCCCCAGGCCAGGGATACACTCCCCAGTAACATCTGTCATGCTCGTCTCTCGTGTGTTTCAATGCGTAACTGTGTTTTTACCAAATTCTGAGCTCCGCATCTACGACCTCTCCCTAGTTAAAGGTGGGGAGAGAGAGAGAGAGAGAGAGAGAGAGAGAGAGAGAGAGAGAGAGAGAGAGAGAGGAGAGAGAGGAGAGAGAGGAGAGATTTTCGATCTCGTGTACCGTAGACTTCAGAGGGTCGAGCTGGTGAAGATTAGTGTTTTGGCATATTCAAGAGCAACTCTCTCTCTCTCTCTCTCTCTCTCTCTCTCTCTCTCTCTCTCTCTCTCTCTCTCTCATGCGTCCGACTCGCTGCATGAGGAACGTGAATATTGGTAGTCCCAGTATTCGTCCTTCGTCAATATCATCTGGCAAGTAAGATGGGGACGAACGGTAGCCAAAATATCACGACTCGTTTTTAAGATGTTCCGGGAAGGGACTATTCATTTCCGGCTCGAATTACGGATAAGTAGGAATGAGACTTGCACATGGCGGGTGGCAATAATGATCTCAGAGCTCAGGAAATGTTCCAAGAAGGTAAATAATAATAGTCACCATATAACATTTACATTAACTATATGTGATTGGTCACGAGTTATGGTTGGACTTATTCAGAGATGATGAGCAGTTTTCTGGTCGCTGGAGTGTGTGTGTAAAAGATGGTAAAATTCACCAATGTATTCTTTTATTCTGGTGTTTTGTCGTACACCAGGCAGGTCAGTTGGTTGCTGCTAGCCACCAGTCAGCCTGCTGCCAGATGTTTGGTGGATAGTGTTGTACGGTGTTGAGAAAGATGGATATGATTTTCATGGAATTTTGAAGTTCATCCAATTATTACAGTGTGCATCTGTATCAGTGTATACGTGGGTCTGTGTCGGTAAGCATTTATGTGTAGACTTTGGAACGTACATGTATGTGTGTTCACTTCCCTATGTGTGAGATACGTACATACATACATGTCTCCATCACTGGAAAATGATACTTGGGAAAGTGAACCCCATTCCTGCCCCACTGGATCATGTTGATCATTCCTGCCCCACTGGATCATGTTCCCTATCTGTGGCCTACCGGCTCATGTTCCCTATTAATGGGCTACCGGCTCATGTTCCCTATCTGTGGCCTACCGACTCATGTTCCCTATCTGTGGCCTACCGGCTCATGTTCCCTATTAATGGGCTACCGGCTCATGTTCCCTATTAATGGGCTACCGGCTCATGTTCCCTATTCGTGGGCTACCGGCTCATGTTCCCTATTCGTGGCCTACCGGCTCATGTTCCCTATTCGTGGCCTACCGGCTCATGTTCCCTATTCGTGGCCTACCGGCTCATGTTCCCTATTCGTGGGCTACCGGCTCATGTTCCCTATTCGTGCATAAGAGGATAATGTTCTCACAACGGGGAGGTCACTCACTATCAGTCACCTTCACAACTGCCTTGGTCTAAGGGGGAGACATACTACATCTGGTCCCATACCTCCTGGATCTTGAACTTGTAAACAAAAATAGGACAGCTGGTCATATCAAACCTTCCTCACGTAGAATATGTAAACAGCAAACAAAATATACCTACTCCACTTGAAATATGTAAACAGCAAACAAAATATACCTCCCTCACGTAAGATTTTGTAAACAAGCACATAAGTGTTATTATACCTCCCTCACGTAAATCTGTAAACAGGAAAGAAGATAACGGATCATATCATCTCCCTCGGGTAAAAATTTGAACAAAAATCATTTTGGTTAATGAGAACAAGGAATTAATTTCATTTAGAGTGATTAATGCAGTGCTTTGGAAGACGTTGATTGCATTAATCTTTCCATGGAAGTGTTGCTTGGAGTGTCTGTATCTGTTGAATGTGTCTTAGATTCTATATCTGTGTCTATTGTCTGCGTGTCTTTGGTTCTGTGTTTTTGTTGCCAGTGTCTTTGGTTTCATGTCTGTTTCTGTTGCCAGTGTCTTTGGTTTCATGTCTGTTTCTGTTGTCTTTGCGTTAGTTTTATGTCTGTGCCTTATGTCGTATATCTGTGACTCTTGTCTGTCTTGGGTTCTATGTCTGTATCGATTATCTGTCTCTTTGGTTCCACGTCTGTTGTCTGTACGTCTGCTGGCTGTTGGGATAACCTCTCTCTCTATCTCTCTCCACCCTTAAAACATTGGTTGAGATTAGATGTTTTTTTAAAGGCATTTATAAAGCTAATAAAAAATGCGCAGTACCAGCCCATTTAAACACGTCCAACGCACAACTGCCGTACGACATATTTCACGAGGCTACTGGCAGCGGTCTTAGCGGCGGGCAAACCAGTGGGTGCCAGGCATAAGATGTTATATCATATTTTCATTATCTATTCATTTTTTCGTATCTTTTGTTTTTATAGGGAATGTAGGTCCTTCTGATACTCCTCTGGGAGCTTCGAGGAGGCTCTATACTTTGACCAGAATCGGATTATAACACCTAGGAACCCCATAGAACAAAACAAAAGACGGTCTACCTCTCACCCATGGTAAAGGGGATGCAATCACCTTCTGATAATACACTAGACGTATGACACCTTCTGAGGAGTCAACCTGGAGGATTATGAAAGTGGAAGTGGAATGCAGTAGGTTTGCCAGGGGATCTACTGTGAACCTGGGCAGCCAAGTGGATAACATCCGACATGACAAAGGATGATATTGCATCACAAGGACATTGTTATACTTGTAGGGAGGATTGATGTGTTGGAGGGGAACTGAACCCTGATATTACACTTCAGACATTATTCCATGTGTGAATCATATGTCGTGATGGATGGAAAGACAACACGACAGACAATGGCCTCATTGTAGGGTCTGGTGTGGGTGAATCACATTTGAATATCGTACGACGCAATCAAATGCTCCTCCCGTCTCTGTCCATCGTATAGAGGAGAAAAAGACAATATAAAGAAATAGGTATGAAAGAAGGGTAAAAGAATGACGGACTCCAAGAAGAAAGGAAACAAATAGTTAAAGGAAACGTTTTAAAAAAAAGGAGGAAACTTTGACGAACGCCTCGCGTAGAGTCAACAAGTCGCAAGGTTCGCCTTCGGGAAAGAATTATGGCCATCAGACGCACGGGAAGACGAAAAGTAAACGATTCGAAGAAAAGGTGAAAAGAAAGACCAGATTCATAGATTTTTAAGCGTTAAAATGGAGAAAACCTACAAGAATAAGATGAAATACATATACCACAAGGGAAGGATCACACACAAGAGAGGGCGAAGGAAACATCACTTACGTGATGAAAACTTAAGATCGAACTCCCTTAACCCACCACTAAGCGATGTGCTTCCTATATCTTAAGTGGGATACAATACCACAAATGACTGGTATAGACGATAAAAAAAATCTTGGACCACGACGTCTATTGCAATAGAAAATATCCCTGATACTGAAACGTTATGTAGCTGGTTATATAGACTGCATTTCTCTATAACTATGCACGATTCGTGAAAGCAGTTGTAGTAATTATTGTGTTGAAGCAAAACTACCGGGAAAGTCGAGATTAGAACAAAATAGAATATCAGAGCGGCATAGAACCACAGAATACTCACTGGATATTATCTCTGGACAGCGTCCGTGGTAGTTGATGTAATCGCCGCCAGGTGTGCCGCCTACAGCGATATATGCATGCATTATAACGAACTGAATTGCTACGCTGCCGTAGCACAAGTGGCGGTGGGCAAGTGGGGCGCTACTCCGGGCCTAGTTGTGTGGGTTGAACTCTTCGCTGAATGATACAAGCCACAGTGTACACTGCCAGCTGGTAAAGCCGGTGTCGAATTTGAAATTGTTGTCGTGCACCTGCGCTAATTCATCACTGGGAGGAGGAGAAAAAGTTTCCTTAGTCGAGGAAGGGAGAAGAGATCGCTTCTCATTGACCCCTCTCTCTCTCTCTCTCTCTCTCTCTCTCTCACTCTCACACTCTCTCTCACACACAGTCGTACATGGCCCGACCAAAAGGGGAAGACTCGCCCTTGACAACCTCCTCCTCCTCCTCCTCCTCTGCTGGACGTCTGACGTGTTTCCATCGTCTACTCGAGCGACTGAATGTCCCACCACATGTGTCACGCACCGATCAACGCCACACACCCACTTCACGACACCCAGGCAGCGTTGAGGATTTATTCTGTACTTCAAACTGTCGATAGTTTCTTAACCTTTAACAGTCGGAGGTAGTTTTCCCCGGTCCTTAAGCGGTGGTAGGAAATGACCCCACACACCAGAAGGGCCCCGCCATGAACGGGTCAAAGTGATCCTAAAATCTAAAGGTAACTGGTCCGGGTTCCTGGGGAGAGAGAGAGAGAGAGAGAGAGAGAGAGAGAGAGAGAGAGAGAGAGAGAGAGCTCGTACGAGACCTTGATACCACACAGCCCGAAGGCTATACAAGGCATGTTTGTGGCTGGCCGGCCCCGTCTTATGGGGTCGTACGGTCACTTTGCGGCCGGAGGTCAGGCCCAGATGGGTGTGTGTGTGTGTGAGAGAGAGAGAGAGAGAGAGAGAGAGAGAGAGAGAGAGAAGATAGAGGCCGATAGAAGATTAGAGAAGGTCTAAGGATGAGGAGACTCGATATAGGATGGAGATGTTTTGGAGATTTGATGGAAACAATGGATCAGGAGCATCGTGGAGATACCTTGAACCCCTGGTAAAGGGGATGGTTTTTTTTCCCCCTAGGGTGGCAGTCTCCACCCACCGAGGCAAACAAATGAAGCATACTGGCTTGTCCAGCGTGCCACTTTGATGGCATCATTCGGCCATCGAGAGAAACCAATCTCCAGGACCCATTTGCGCTTGGCTGAAGGTCAACTGGAGATAACCAGAGAAGAGCCATCAATAACAACTACGACAACTCAGTCACGAGAAAGGTTGTGATCCAATCCACCAGGGGAAGGTTGTGATCCTATGTTACGGGAATGGTTGTGATCCACCTGACCTTCGAAGCAAGGTCCTCTACTTCCACAGACAAAGATACCAGGATGCCAACAGAACATACTAAGAATATCCTTGATTGGCAATACATTTCCCTGTCGCTATTGGTCACCTGTGCATTATAATACAGAGAGAAGCAGAAAAGCCAAAGGACGAAAGTTTACTCAAGTCTTATGCAACACCCTGTCCAAGCAAAGCCTTATGCAACATCCTGTCCAAGCAAAACCTTATGCAACACCCTGTCCAATGCTCTGGAGATGTCGAGATTCTCCAAAGACCCTGATATGGAGAGAAGGATCAGAGGTGAGTCACAACAGATATAAAGCCAACAACACACATTACACTGCGAAAAACCATCGTGGTGAAGAGAAGGAAGGGAATTGGATTCCAATTCCTTGGGAAAGTAGAGGGTTAAGGAGTGTTACACAGGATCTGATGGCATACGGAAGTGAGAGCGATGCTATAGTGTCTAGAACGATCTCCCTCAGTGGGAATAAAGTGCACCAAGGCGTGCTTCCAACAGCACTTTCTTCTGTTATCAACAGTAAGTTATCTTGTTACTGTTTGTATCCTGCTGTTGTCAACAGTGTTTTCAGCTAGTAAGGACCTACGCTCTTAAACGGCAAATCCTTCTACTCAGAAACGGTTGTAAATGTAATTCACAATCGATCACTATTGAGAAACTGATAATTATCGAAACATTGAAAAACTGAAAAAAAAAAATAGTTACATATCTATCTATTGTTTATTTCCATTCCTTATTGTATTGTAAAATAATTCTGCGGATTTCACACCACATCAATTCACCCCATAAAATACGTCAATATTTTATTCGAAGCAAACGAACCAGATTATAAAGAAAAATGAAAAAAAAAAATATCAATTATAAAAGAAAAATTTATCTAAAAGAATTTGGACAACTCACTAGGTACATTTCTTCTCGTTAAAACTCAAATATATTTTCAATACAAGGAATAAAAAAAGATATACGCAGAAATACTGATGAACTAAAAGTGGTGAATTGTTTTAATTTGTTTTATAGCATCCCATAGTCTGTTCACATGACGCAACTATTATATATATATATATATATATATATATATATATATATATATATATATAGTTCGAGCTCAGGGGGAAAGGGTAGTGTTGGGGTACCGTTCAATCAAAGTCACATTATCATCCTAATTCCCGTTTGTATTACAGGATGGCGCCTCTGTTAACTCAAACTCCACTGACCACCTCCTGCATCACTAGATGCAATATGCTTTAACATCAAGCTGAAAATGGCTAAGCTAGCGCCTCTGCTACACATCTCACTTAAACGTCACCATAACACAATATTACACACTTACAATGATTACATTTTTTTTTTTTACTTTATATAGATATATAACAACACCCTCCCGTGACACATGTGGAAAGTTTTTGCAAAAAGGTGTGTGGGTCTGGGGAAGGAGAGTCTATCAGCAGGGAAAGTTGAAAGAGGAATTGAGCAAATGCTGAATATTGAAATGCTGTAGAGAAGATAAATGGGCGACAGGGAAATGGGGAGGAAGAGAGAGAGAGAGAGAGAGAGAGAGAGAGAGAGAGGAGTACAGCGCCAAATATACGGAGGAAAGTAAAACTAATTGGCTTTAGTTGGGAGGGGGAATGAGGCATTCCCCAGCGTTTCAAAGGAGAATTTGTCCACTTTCTGAAGAGAAAAAAAGGGGGAGATTGTGATTTTCAGGGATGGGGTGCGCTGAAACCCGACGAGTTAGGTATCGGCTGGGATGTTTAACGTAAGGAGGGAGGGGGTGCTTGTCTCTTGCTCGTTGCTACACTCACTGGTACGACCCTGAGACGAGACGGTACGACCCATGATCACGGCAAGACGACGACGCTTGAGCACGTAACCACGACCATAAAACACAAGGATACGATCCATGAACACGAAGGTACGACCGTTCAACACAACAGGGCGACCTTTGAACACGACAGAACGAACCTCGATCACGACCCGTCAGCGTAATAACACAACACTTGGGTGACGTGGTTTTAAGTGTTGGGTTCAGCCACTTACCCAAATCTCGTACCGTCGTACCCAAATCTCGTACCGTCGTGCTCAAGAGTCGTACCATCGTGCTCAAGAGTCGTACCGTCGTGCACAAGAGGCCATGTCTTTATACACGTAAATCTCTCGTCAAAAACAAGCCTGGCATCCCTGATAACCCCCACACACAGCCATTAAGACTACTACAAACACCAACCACAATGACACTTACCTTCACACACACACTCACACACTGGGTGTCACCTCACACTGTGTTCCCGGCGCTTCCGTCTCACTCACAGACCCAGACAGATGTGAGGAGTTCCCTCCTTCCCTCACTCCCTCCCTCACTCTCCCTACACTCACACGAAGCAATCGCTGTGTGGGAGGGAGGGGGCGGTTGGGGGCGTACAGGAACAAGCCTCAACAGACCAATCAGAGCGCAGCGATTCCCCGCGCGGGGCTCGGGAATATACTGAGGCAGACGAACGAGTTGGTGAACGAGTCCAACAACCGTTGACCTGGAGGTGGCTCATCACACTGGTCATTCCCGCGTGACGGGAGATGCCCTGAGCAAGGAAGAAGTTGAAGTATATATCAAATTTCGAAATCGTATGATCATTTGAGATGTAGTTCATAATGAACGTAGGTTAATTATGATGAGGGATTACTGACAGAGAAGTAATTGCTAACTACCATTCCAAGGATGATTTTGTACGTGTGTGTAGTGCGGCCCGCTGAGCAATAATGGCCTGCCTGTTTATTTATATACATTTCTATACACATCTCTCTACTGTGTGCGTCACTATACTCCTGTTTACATGTATGTGCGTAATATACATATGTATGTATGTACGTGTGTGTGTATACAAAATACTTGACAATAGGCTGTCTAATTATCCGTCTGTCTATCTGTCCAGAGAGAGAGAGAGAGAGAGAGAGAGAGAGAGAGATAGAGATAGAGAGAGAGAGAGAGAGAGAGAGAGAGAGAGATGAAAGAGAGTATGTTCCTCGGTGTCCTTCACGGGCCTGGCAGATCTAACTTAGGTCCAGGATTGAGGTCCAGCGATGATGAGCAGCGATCCCCCCCCCCCCCCCCCCCCGCGCATCTACCCCCTGAGGCAGCAGCCAATATTAGTTCTGGCAACAGCCGTGACCACGGTACTGTGGTTGCGCTGCGCCCGGACCCCAAACATCAGAGATAAGAGAGAGGGACGAGGAATGCAAACACGAAAACTTGTAACAGATCACTAATGGTAGGGATTACGGAGATAGATAGATAGATAGATAGGTAGATATGCGCCTCCCTGGTGAGAGAGAGAGAGAGAGAGAGAGAGAGAGAGAGAGAGAGAGAGAGAGAGAGAGAGAGAGAATATCTAAGACACTGACAACACCCCTTTCCTCCCTTCTCCCGGGCCGGCCAGACGCAACATAATATCGCTTGCTTGACCCTAAGGTCCAGTGACAAACTTTGGCAATAAAGGTCATTATGGAATGCTGCAGAATGCGGGAACTCGCCTTAATTGCCCTACCTGTTGGCAAGTTGCCTTTGTATATTACTCTCCTGCCCCCGGCACAGGGAACTAATAACATTCAATGATAATCTTGTGAATTAACTTCTATCAGCCTCGGGTGTTTATCTCGTGTGATGATATGGGAGATTAACCTTTATGAACTTCTTTCAGTACACCAGATGTCTCTTTACTGTGTTTAATGTTTACTTCTCGTCTGGTTATTCTGTCTACTGTGTTTATAACTGGCAGAAGTCCTGTCTTTGCCTAATTGTTACGTCTGTCTATCATCTGTTTACCAAGTATTTGTTTATTACGATCATTTGTACGTCTCCCTGTTTGCTATTGGATGGTAAACGACCGTATTAGTCCACCTTCATTATATAACCCTGACATAAGTTGTAGTATGGGTCCTGCCCGTAACGGAGACTGTGGTAATGATAATTCCGGGTCATGTAATCGAAGCAGCCCATTACGCCCAGCAGGCTGGTGGTGAGGTCATCCCATTGACAATCATAAACAATCTAAAAACAGATAATTTCCTCTTATTAATATCAACAAACAGTTTTTTTAATAGTCAAGGTAAAACCTAATCAATGAGGATTGCAGCGGAAGGGTTATATGGCCGACGCGTTGCGTTCAAACCCTTATTACTTATTTATCTATTGTGCTGTGGGCTCAGGGCATTTCTGCACCCTAAACAGGGTGGTGAAATTTAATTGCATTTGCTAATTATGTACGCGTGATTGTTCACGCACACGTAGATAATAATATACAAACTTTTAATTGGAATCTAACTTGTATATCATCAGTCACTTTCCAACACTGAACACATATTTCACTTATGATATATCTGTACATATATATTTGGGGACATATATCATTTCTATATAATGAAATATTAAGAGTATTGAGTTCTATTTCTTATATGTTATGGGTCGTGAAGGCTCCCCTTCTCTCCCGTAAACCATAGGAGGGTTATTAATTACCCCCCCCCACCCACACACATTACCACCCCCCCATCGTGACGTCACTGGCACGTGATGATAACAAGGTGGGGGATTAGGGGGGGGGGGCGCCTCAGCTGGACGTGTCGTCTCGGGTAACATTAAAAAGGAAAATAATTTCGTTATCTTCATAGGCATAATCTTTCCTATATCTTCTTTATCCATATAGCTATAATTTTTTTCCTATAACCCCTCACCTATATAGCTATGATCTTTCCCATAATTCCTTATCTAAATGGCTAGAATCTTTTCTATAACTCCTTATCTATGTAGCTATGATCTTTCCCGTAACTCTAAAGCTATACAAGAATTCAGCTTAGAAAAATCGGAAGCTCTAGAAGCTCTACCAACACCAAGTGATCAGAAATGCCTAATTATAGAGCATTGATCATGTGTTTGTATGGACATAGAGGTAATCACTGTAATCCTTGTAATCCGGGATTCCAACAGATTTATGTTGACAGGATTATCTCTTCCCTACAGTGTAAAACATTATCACTAGAATATATATATATTTGCGTTTTATATCCTCTTATTTCTCGCTGTTGAATCTGTCATGTATTATTCTGAGAACCATCTTAATCTGTGCTCAGTGAGCTTTCTAGTTACTTCTGAATTTCTAACAATATATTGTACGTTTCCGTAATGTATGGTCTCCATTTTTAATTTTCCATATTCCTTTATCAGTCTTATTTATCCAAAGATTCTGCACTGTTCTTAAGGTTTAGTTCACGTTCGATCAATGTTTCATTTGCTCTCTTGTGATGGAGACAAGTCATTTTTTTTCCCCACAGTAACACACTCATCATTAATATTGTGGCTCAGGGCAAGCTGGAAAAGAAAGGCCTGAGGACAATATAGTGTGTGAGAAGGTTCATTCGTGTTTGCTGTGGCAGGTGAGCTGACTAGGTCTGACATGGTTTGGTCATTTGGAGAGGATGTGTGAAGAGAGACCGACTTTGGAGATCTATGTCTGTCAGAAGTGGATGGATCTAGTGGGGACAGAGGGACCAAGAGAGAGATGGAAGGATGGAGTGAAGGAGACTTTGGGATACAGAAGGGTCTGAGCATTTTGGATGGAGTGGGGTATATACCGGACGAAATAAGCAGGATTGATGTGGTATATTGGGGGCGACGTGCTGTTTTGGACGTACTGTTCAGGAAACACAATGTCTGTGTGTCTGTGTTTGTGTGTGTCAAGTACTGAAATAACTGCTAGATGTCTGTAGAGGTCATTTATTTGTAACCTAGTTTTGACAAGAGCCAATAGGTGGTTGGTGCAAACAGTCGAAACTAACCTTAGGTAGTTCATGGTTGTATTGTAACCAAAAGACGTGGTTACCCATTGGAGTGAGTGAGTTAGACCCAGTGAGTTCTTCGTTCACCTGGTGCAGTTGGCCCTGCTCGTTGGTGCCATGAATTTTGGTTGGTATCGCTGGGACTGTTTGAACCACGAGTGGTGGTTGGGAAGCTGTTTCTTCGCACTGGTTGCCATCAGTCGACTTTCATTTTCAATCTACTTCACTATTTATTGTTAAACCTGTTGTCACGCTGTTGTTTCTGCCTTTTATTTCTCTTTTTTCATTTAGCTGAACATCACTCTTCCTCCTCTATAAAGTTTACGATTCTAAAACCGTAGACTGGATGGGTTCACCGAGTGTGAGAGGAGGTATTTGTCCTAAACCTCTACTGAAGTGGAAGATTTTAACAGAGAATTTCCGTCAGTCTTTTAGGATTTACCTCCGTCAGTCTTTTAGCAATTTCCAACCCAAGTCTTTCAGAGTTTTCCTGTACTAGTCTTTTAGGATATTCCTGCATCAGTCTTGAAGTGTTTTCATGTGTCAATCTCTTCGAATCTCACTTCGTCAATCTTTTAGGGTTTTCCAGTGTGAGTCTTTTAGGATTTGATTGTGTCATTCCTTTAGAATCTACCCACTTCAGTCTGGTAAGATTTTTCCTTGTGACATTGTTTCAGGATTTTCTTACATACGGCAAGAAAGTTCCTCTTCAGACCCACTGAACTCTGAAACGATATTTGGTCTGAAGTGTCGAGAGTAGGAGCAGCTGGTTTGATCGCTTTTGTTCACTGAAGGTTAGTGTGTATTTTCGTCTATGTAGGTGTTCTAAGTCTAAGGTCAAAGGTCACTTCGGGACATTCCTTTGCTGGTTCAATGGCTTCAGCAGACAATATGGCAGGACCCCGTTTGCACACACACACACACACACACACACACACACACATATGTAGAGGGACTTAAGGAAAGACTTCACTAAAATTAAATACCACTTTCTTTATTTCACTTCCTTTACACACAAAACAGACCGTAAACTTTCCCCTGCACCAAAACCCGTGTGACTGAACCTTGTCGTACACCAATTTGGTGTACACACACACAGACACATAAACACACAACCCGCTCGCTCCTGTAGTTCTTATAAGTCTGTATATTTGGCTTTGAGGGAGTTAGTTTACCAGTTTACAAGTTTACCAGTTTACTGAAGAGATGGCAAGACATGCCATACTCAGTCGCATGCAATGGTAGTTTACCTCATGACCCACTTCACATATCGTGGGGCAATAGTTTACATTTGTGGCGTAGGACTTTACCTTATGGACCAGGAGTATACCTTATGGATCAAGAGTTTACTTCACGAGGTATGGTTTCCCTTTATGAACACCAGTTTTCCTCATAGAAAAGGAATTATCCTACGGAACCTGAAGTTTACTTCATAGATAAGTATCCATTATGAGCAGGAGGTAAATTGGAGTTTACATCATGAGGAGGTAAACTAAGTGGGAGTTTGCCTCATGAGGAGGAGTTTACCCTCGGGTTAATGAGAGATGACGAAAAAAGAAGCCATGTTTGGGTGTGTTCAACCTTTGTACCAGTAGATATCCTGTACTTCAAGCATGTGGCTCACTCAGATACCGAAATGAGACTATTCAACCCATCATATCATGTCTAAATTGATTTACAGCAATTCAGTCAACCAGCCAATGAAAACGCGTGATCATGCAGCCAATAGGAGGGATGCGTGTGGCTTTATAACAAGGGGAAAGAAAACGAGCGTCGTAAACTAGTCAAGGGCAGGTACCATTGCGATTCGTAACTCTTCCTATTTTATATACAACGTCACACATTGTATTCCTGATCATAATAAACTCCCCCCCTTCCTGAACACACCAAATGGCCCGGAGATAACGAGAGAGATAATAGCTTAGAGATAAAAGCCCCCGGGGTTGAGACTTGCCACCTACGCCCCAAATTAACAAGACACACACACACACACACACCCTCCCTCCCCTCTACTTCCCCACAACCACAACACCCTACATCTTGCCCCTAATGTGTCTCGTTATGTCCCATGCCATATGGCCAGCTACTGGGCTGGAGATCCTTTCATAGCGCCCAGGCCCGGGGGGAGAGAGAGAGAGAGAGAGAGAGAGAGAGAGAGAGAGAGAGAGAGAGAGAGAGAGAGAAAGAGAGAGAGAGAGAGAATGTCATTTTCCAGCCTCGTAGAAAAAGATTCTCTTTTTTTAAGAAGGTGAGAAAGACGCGTGTTGATTCGTCCCAAGAGGTGGGGGAGCTACAGCAGCTGGGGTGAGGGATGTTGATGATGTTGGGCGCAGGGAGGACACTGGGGTGCATATATGGGGAGGTAGTGTGGTAGCTGGGGTGACCAAGGCAAAACTAAGAGGGGTGGTGATAAGGGGAGGAAAGTGTATAGGAGGGGAGAAGGGGAGTTACATGTTGTCAGCTGGGGAACTTCTGCAGTACGACCAGGTTACCTCCCCACGGGGTTAACCTTACCTCCCCACGGGGTTAACCTTACCTCCCCAGTTATCTCCCTCGAGGATGAATTAAATCCCAGTGGATTTACTACCTTAAAAGGGGTTTGCTAACTTCCCACAGGATTTCAGTTCCTGGGATTTCTTATCTTCTCGCTGGATTAGTTCTTTTCCCATGGGATTTCTTATCATTCTAAGGGATATGTCATCTACACATGGCATTTTTTTTTTATCTTCCAAGGATTTCTCATTTTCCTCAGGAATTCTCTATTTTCCCACGGGGTATGTCATTTTCCCACGGGGTATGCTATTTTCCCACGGGGTATGTCATTTTCCCACGGGGTATGCTATCTTCCCACGGGGTATGTTTCATTTTCCCACGGGATTTCTTATCTTTCCAAGAGAATTGTCTCCTCACCATGAGATACGCTGTATCTAGACGGGATCTGTTTTCCAAGATATTTCTTATCTCCCTTGAGACCTATTATCTCCCCATTGTAATCTCCCCACTGTAATCTCCCCACTGTATGTTATCTCCACACATCGTTTTCTAACTCCGTACGATACGTTATCTAAGGGATTCGTTATCTCCCCCTCAGTCTTTGCTATATCCCCAGGCAATGAGTTATCTTCCCATAGGATAACTGATCTCCATATGGGATAAATTATATCGCCACGGGATAAATTATCACCCATGGGATAAATAAGATCCCCATAACATAACTGATCTCCCCCACTGCATACGTTTAACGTGTCTATAATGAGAAACACAGAACCCTATTCACAAAATGGCATTACTAAAGAAAGAATAGATAACATAAGTAATTAACTAAATAATAACTGAGGTTCAGATGTAACGTTGATTAAATGAATTATCCGTTTTTATTTTGTCTGGCTGTAAGAAATTTACGGAGCATTTGGTAAAAAATCTAGGCATTTTGGATATATGAATTAAAGTATCGCTCTTTTCTTCTTGATAACCAGACTGAGCTGTTGATTTTGAAATAGATTAAGATGATGCACGATTTTAGACTGATTTAGATACTAAATATCTTATTCCGTCTTTGATTCAATATATCATTTTTCTCGCTCACATTAGCCAGCAGTTTTCGCTACCAATCCTCCATAGTAGAGCATTAGCTAGCAATGTTTGCTACCAACGCTCCATAGCAGAACATTAGCTAACAATGTTCGCTACTAACCCTCTGCAGCAACACATTAGCTAGCAATGTTCGCTAGAAACGCCCTACATCCAGCCTCGCTAACAAGCCCCCGATAGTCTCTTTTTCTTCACTTGGTCCTTGCAGTCCTCTGACGCAGGATCGAACCGCCTTGCTCAAGGGTCGAACCCCTTTGCTTAAGGATCGAACCCCTATGCTTGAGGATTGAACCCTTATGCTCAAGGGTCGAACCCCTATGCTCAGGGCCCGGTTATATTTTTATGCTCCTCGAGACTAAAAGAAATTCACTAAGAAACAGACGTCTGTTGAAGCTTTATATGCTGCTGGGTGGAACTAAGGAAGCAGAAAAAAAATGGTGAATCGGGAATCAAAGAAGTTTAGAACTGATTTACGAAAAAAGAAGATAAAGGAAGGTGAAGTTTAGTACTTACCTCTGTGTGTGTGTGTGTGTGTGTGTGTGTGTGTGTGTGTCTGAAAGACTTATAACTTAACCAGCCCAGCCTGATAACTTCTCTGTTCACAGTCAACTAACTGGCGAACAGACTTGGATAACCATCTCAACAGAAGTAACCATTGTATACAAGCACAACCATCGTTACCCCTTTCCTCACAGACCAGTCTCTGGCACGACTATTTCCAGTGACTATATATATATATATATATATATATATATATATATATATATATATATATATATATATATACCCATAGAGGAGGTGCTTCAAAAGCTTTCTATCCTTGCGATGAGTCTGAGATAATGTGAGGAGGGGATCACCAGTAATAGCTCATGGTCCTTGAGCAACATGATGGATCCAGTGGATTTTCTAGTTCCAGAATTAAGTTGTAGTTAACTTTAAGCTTACGTTTGGTGACAACTGGAATATAACTCGAAAATGTATACACATATCCTGTAATCATTCAAGATATTCCTTGATAAACTCGAATATAATTGATTTAATTAAGGGTATAACATAAAGAGAAGCTAATGATGATCTTTCAGCTCATAGTATCAAAATAAGGATAGAAAATCATTAGAAAGAGATTGGGTAGTACAGCCAATGTATAGACAATCTTGTCTTCATAAAAGCCTGACTTTGAATGTAAACAAAACCAATATGTGTCTCTATCCAATAGGTGGACAAAGAATACAATAACATAACATAGAATTCTATAGAAAAACAAAAGAATTTAACGTATGTGAATGAAAGAAAATATCTAAGGTGATTGGAAGTTATGCTTGTTAGAATATCATACGTCATCAACCACCTTGAGTGCGAAGGTACGACTCTTGAACACGAAGGTACGACCTTGGGGCATGACGGCATAGCTTTTAACCTGGACCTTACTGGTAAGGTCAAAGACCAGTCCCTCTCAACCCAAAGGCCGTACCTTGGTGTTCCAGGGTCGTATCTTTATGCTCGAGGGTCGTCCCGTCGTACTTAAAGGTCGTACCGTCGTGCTCCAGGTTCATACCGTCGTGATCAAGGGTCGTATCGTCATGACCAAAATACTGATGTAGTATTGTTGTTAACCTCATATTGACATTGATGAATCACTCAAGAGTAAAAGTTCGAGTTATATATATATATATATATATATATATATATATATATATATATATATATATATATATATATATATATATATATATATATATATATATATATATATATATATATATATATATATATACATAATTTGGTGAATAAATAAATAAATAAATGCATGATTATATTCATATATATATATATATATATATATATATATATATATATATATATATATATATATAGATCCGCCAACAAAACAGACAAAGAAGCTCCAAAACTTCTACCGCATTTCCCTAAACATTACTTGAAGTAAAGTCGTCCAGCTTCACACATATACGCATGTGTGTCTGAATAACCACAGTGTATATATATATATATATATATATATATATATATATATAATGAGTTCATGTAAGCAAACCCATTTGGAGGAGTTTCCAAGTTGACCCATGTGGGGGAGGGGCAGGAGGGTGAGGGGAATGGAGGTCACGTTTCATATGGGAGGTCGGGGTCACCAGCTACAGCAGCGCTCACTTAAAAGGGACAACCAAGTAAGTCGGACTTCTTGTGGGGTTTTTTTATTTACATGAATATATGCAATTGCATTACAGTTATAAACAAAAAAGACATTGTCCTCAGATATGATCCTCTGCAACGGACGTCGCTTCTCGTCTGTGCAGGGACGAGTGATTTGATCTGTTGAACTTCTCTTTGTCTCTAACCCATTTCCAGAAGGCCGATGGAACATTCATATCTTTTGAGCTATATAAAAATACCATGGCTGTGTGTACAACCTCAGGACCGGCGGCATAATGAGGGCGCAGGTCCCTTGACACCGAGGTAGCGGTCGGAGCGTCTTCGTCTTGGTGAAGGAGGGGAGGTCGATGGCCTTTCCTGTCCACACGCTGATGTTCAATCCCTGTGGCGGGAGGAAGCAATCACGAAGAGAGATTCTGGTTTATTTTATTTATTTTTTTTTTTTTTAACGAGTGTGGCTTGTGTCTTCCAGAGCAGGAGGTGGGGGAAGGGAATGAGGGCCCCCCCCCTTCTTGAGCTGTCTGGAGTGATGAGTAGGGCGGTGTTAGCTGGACGCTCTGCAGCACTAGGGTGGCTGCCATCACGTACCCACATCGCTACACGAGCCCTCACTTCGATGTTGGTGCACTTCGGTGATGGGACTTCGAGTGCCCGAGAGCGCCCGCCCACACGCGGACACACATACACACACACACACGCACACATACAACCTCCGTTCTCCACAGCTCCAGTTGGGCGTCTAGTTCCTGGAAAGACAAGAATACACATGTGTGGACTTAGCTGATGTGATGCAGTGATAACTGATAAATGGAAACATTAACGAAAGGTTTTTTCTAAGAATGTAATGACTGCAATGGATGGTACCAGCTACAACATTCATCATCAGTAATAGTGTGGACAATACCATAGAGGTATGTGATGGACGAGCCAGACTAACTAACTTGACAACTTATGTAAGAAAGCTTCGTCAATGAGTTGAGAAAAGTTTATAAATCTTCATCCCCTACACCTACACAGACCAACCCGAGCCGCCAAGTCTACCCACTTCTATACTCCCCCCAATACACCCGACTGTGTCCTCGCTACACTCACCTTTGCCCCCACTGTTGCACACCCTCTGGTCTGTTCTCTTGCAGCTGGTGTGACACGTCTCTCTTGCCGATGCTGTTCAGCAGCGCCTTGTTGTGCTGGGCTCTCTGCATTTGCTGGCGCTGTTTCTTGCGGGCGATCTCCAGATACAGCGCCTCTCGGAGCACCTTCATGGAGGCGTCGATCGAGAGGGACAAACCTGAGTTCCTTCGTCGGGATAACCCGTGGGGCCAGGCCCTTTTGGCCATATTGGTGTTATCAAAACTGCTGTTGCTGCTGCTGCTGTTTCGGCTGTTCCTGGCCTTCCTGATGCTGTCGAGCGTGCTGCCGAGGTTGGTTCCAGCCTGCGGAAGACAAGAGCCCCCCATGGGGTCGTTCAGTATTGTGCTCAGGGAAATGTTTTTTTCGTTGCTGTAGACACACAGAGTGAGAACTGCCGGTGACCTGGGTCCTACGTTCTAAGTTGGGGTCTGGACACCCATTTCCAGTACACCGACTCAGTTCCAGGCCCTCCCGACAGCCCTGGCCCCTCTTTCCATGCCCAATTACCCGACCTTCCAGGGAGTTGATAAAAACTGAGATGCAGAATTACACATCCAATAACTGTGTCTCACACAAGGAGGGACACATTTATCAAGTGAACTCATAATATGACACAGAGATGAGGCACAGCACACACTGCAGCGATGTTCCAGCTGTGGCTCAGATGACATAGCTGGTAGGAAGAGAGCCTCTGCATCACCTGTGTCTGTGTCGCGGTGGTGCCCTGGTGCAGAAAGAGCTATACGAGAGATCTTTGGAAAGGAGTTATGATTGCAATTCCTAATATCTGCAGCTGTATCGCTGGGTCTTAACTGTTCAGTAATCACAAGAGTGACGGATGGTATGAAAGGACCATCGTAACAGAGGTTAATCGAGTATTATCCAATGAGCTCGCTCGTTACACCACGGCTGATGATGCCATACGAAGGTCATAATAGCCTAACGAGGACAAAAAAACGCAAACGACCCCCAACAATCTGTTTGCCACACATCTTGATCCTCTGTTATTTGCAACTAATTCCCATGTTTGTGTGGGGTTTTGTTTACCAATAACTCTTTCAGTGATATCAATCTATTGTTTCATCTGTGCTCATAGCTCGAGTGAGCTTTGCTTTTGTTTTGTTTTTTGACCCATATCCTGATCGAGGGTCCGTTATCTGTGATAGGAAATGATACCTCATAACTTTAACTGTTAAACGTTTACCTTAGAATATACTATCAAGCTAAGGCACATGTATACATACATATATATATATATATATATATATATATATATATATATATATATATATATATATATATATATATATATATATATATAATCATTTAGGTTTATGTCGTGGATTCATAGGCTTTTGATATTTACATCATATGTTTGGTGGGTATTTTCGGGATTAATGTCTTAATGACCATTGACCAGTCGATGAATAATCATTAAAAGCAACGATAAATGGACACGGTAAAAATAAATTTTTACAGCTTTTTATCAACTGCATGTGATTATCAATTGTGATATATATATATATATATATATATATATATATATATATATATATATATATATATATATTATATAGCCCTGACCGTTCGTTATCACAACTAAAGGAGGAAGATACTTCAGTTCATTGTAAGACTCGCATTAAGTTTCACTACGCTATTGTTGTTAGTTAATCTTCGCTGTGTATCTAAGATCCTAGAAGTTAATTAGTTGAGGAAGTTGGGAGTAGTTCGCTGTGGACGAAGGGAGAGAGAGAGAGAGAGAGAGAGAGAGAGAGAGAGAGAGAGAGACTAGAATGTCGGCCAGTTCTCGGGACTCCCGTGTGTGTGTGTGTGTGTGTGTGTGTGTGTGGCTTGGTGTGAAATCAAATTACGGGCGCTAGACAACAGAACTAGTGGTTGGGTTTGCTTGTAGGGTTTGCGCCTGTTGTAAATGCATGGATATTTTGCGATGAATTCCTTCGTATTTAGGCCATTAAACCAAAGGGTCGTACCATCGTGCTCAAGGGTCGTACCATCGTGCTCAAGGGTCGTACCGTCGTGCTCAAGGGATCGTACCGTCGTGCTCAAGGGTCGTACCATCGTGATCAAGGGTCATACCATCGTACTAATGTCATACCGTTCAAGGGTATAGGAAAATGAACTTTCGAGATGTGAATATCATTTTCTTACATCCATGTAAACCAGCAGACAGCGTCAGAGAACCTGTAAAAAAAAACTACCAGATCCCCTGGCCAATAACTGCAGGGTAAATAGTGCAAGTCAGTATTTACATTGTCTGGAATCTTGGATCTCTCTCTCTCTCTCTCTCTCTCTCTCTCTCTCTCTCTCTCTCTCTCTCTCTCTCTCTCTCTCTCTCTCCGTCTCTCTCTCTCTCTCTCTCTGTCTGTCTGTCTGTCTCTATCTCTCTGTCTCTCTCTCTGTCTCTCTCTCTGTCTCTCTGTGGCTGTCATGTGTCATTCCTTAGGCCAAGGTGGCTATTTCTCTTTTTTTTTCTCTCCCCGGCCTCACCCACACATAGGCTGAACCCAGCCCTTCACTGGATCCCAACACGTGCATGAAGCTAAGCCTGGGTCACAGAACCAGGTCACACAACATGTTCGCCTCGTGTGTCAGCCTGGTCATAAACAAGGTGTTTTTCCCTCTCTCTCCTCAGATCCGCCTCATCCTAGTAACCTGGTGTTTTATAGACGGTTTTACGTCCTCTGTATGTTTCTCGCGTCCCCAGAAGGAGAGAAATATTCAAATGTGGACAGAAGAATGTCTTTGAACATCCATTTTTTTTTTCAATGAAAGGAAAATGGAGGATGTGTTCAGAGAAAACGAGAAAAACGCTCCTGAAACACGAAGTCTCTGCGTTGTGACCTAGAGGTAATGGGGTCATCAGGCAACGTACCCAACCTCCAGTTCTGTCATCCTCTGCCAACAATGATTAACTTGAACCCTCCAAGTTGACCTCCAAGTTGACCTCCAAGTTGACCTCCAAGTTGACCTGCAAGTTGACCTCCAAGATGACCTCCAAGTGTTAAACACTTTAGAGAGAAATCAAAAGACTGACAGTGCCTTCGGCAAAGATGCATCACGAAGTTGTCAGTTACCATGAACCGAGGGAGAGAGAGAGAGAGAGAGAGAGAGAGAGAGAGAGAGAGAGAGAGAGAGAGAGAGGATCATCAACGTTGCAAGTCGTTCTGAGGCGAAAATAGCGATTTCTACCAGACGATCCCAGATGCTATTTATGCAGACGGTGGGTGAGGGAGGGAGGAAGAGGGGGGGGGGGGGGGGGTGTTGTGGTGGTATGGGAGGGGGGAGCATATATATATATATATATATATATATATATATATATATATATATATATGTGTGTGTGTGTGTGTGTGTGTGTGTGTGTGTGTGTGTGTTTAGATACCAGAATGGGAATGAAGGCCGAACAGACACTAGTGAAGAGGGAGGCGCTGGGAATACACACACACACACACACACACACACACACACACACACACACACACACACACAAAGCCAAGTCCGTAACCCGGGTAATTAACTTAATTTCATCGGTCCCGTTAATGGTATGGCTTGTGATCAGGTTAAAGTGCATCATTTAGCCTATATTTAATTTACCACTATATATATATATATATATATATATATATATATATATATATATATATATATATATATAGATAGATAGATAGATAGATAGATAGATAGATAGATAGATAGATAGATATACTATCCCTGGGGATAGGGGAGAAAGAATACTTCCCACGTATTCCCTGCGTGTCGTAGAAGGCGACTAAAAGGGAAGGGAGCGGGGGGCTGGAAATCCTCCCCTCTCATTATTTTTTTAATTTTCCAAAAGATGGAACAGAGAAGGGGGCCAGATGAGGATATTCCCTCAAAGGCCCTGTCCTCTGTTCTTAACGCTACCTCGCTAATGCGGGAAATGGCGAATAGTATGAAAAAAAAAATATAGACATATATTCGTTTATCGATATATTTGAGTGTGTTTGTGTGTGTTCGTTTGATTAGTATTTATGACCTATTTAGAGGAGAGTCTTACACTTGTGTTGACACAGATCAAATGAATTATTTTCATCATGTACCTAACGTACCTTCCAGTCGATAAATCTGATACATTACTCACATCTCTCACTCATGTAGATTCCTCTAACTCACTTCTCTCCCACGGAGCAGATGGAATCACGCGGACTCCCTCCACACCTCATCTTCATTACCTTACATTTGCTACTATTCAACTTCATTTGTTATTGGACCCGTTCCCTTTCGCGTCTTCTTGAGACGGCTCGCCAAGAAATTTGACTTTTTTATCATAGTAAATGTTTTTCTATTTACCTTAGGAGCAAATCTGGCACATGACGTGAAATTTTCAGGTCATCTGTAAATCATTTACGTCAACTCAAGAATTAGCAGTGGGTCCAGGGTTGACCTCTCCTCCTGTGGGACTCCACTTGCTAAAGTCTACTACCACTCTGAAAAAAAAAACCATGCGCCTCCTTCAAGCCTTCTCTCATCTCCCTCCAACTGCGACAGTTTCCATAAGACTTTGAGAGTCAGCCATCATATACGCCCTTGGAACTTCTCTTTCTCACTCCTACCACCATGATGCATGCTTGATGAGAGAGATATATCCCGCTCGCACAGGTCTCTCTCTCTCTCTCTCTCTCACAAATCTGTTGCTCTCACGAAAATGAGACATGTTTGTGAGAAAAATCCACCTACGTCAACATCCAGGTCTTTTCCATAGGAAGTTCCCTCATTTGAACAACTTTAAACAAACTCTTCCAGTTTATATTCCACAATGGTTTATCGCTCCTCATTCATCAGAAAAGTCCGTTACTCTTCTCTCACGTTTCTGGAAGGCTGGAATAACTGGGATGATGTTATTTTTTTTTCTTTCCATCTCACAGGAAAACCCACCCTCATTCTCACAACATGCTAACCTCCAGCCAGGCCCACTCCACATTTTTGTGAGGTTGTGATTAGCTTGTCCATAACTTTACCCTCCTTTTCTCATTACTGTTTCTAAATACTGGTTCTGTCTCTCTATGTCTCTCTCTTCACAAGTTACGGAGCTAATGAGCTGTCTGTAACTCCTCACAATGTGGACATAAGTTAGTCGTGTGTTACGTCATATTGCCCAGGGAGAGGGAGGGAGGGAGACAGAGAGTGGGAGAGTGAAGGAGGGGGAGAAAGAGTGAGGGAGAAAGAAAGTGGTGGGGGGAGTTCATTTCGGATTCTCTTTTAAACATTTACTTTTCTAAACTGTCTTCCTCATACACAAGAAACTGATATATATATATTTTCTTCGTAAACTGATGAATCTTGATTTTTCTCGTGCTCCCCTAACGTGTCAATATATATATATATATATATATATATATATAGAGAGAGAGAGAGAGAGAGAGAGAGAGAGAGAGAGAGAGAGAGAGAGAGAGAGAGAGATAGAGATGTTTACAGTTGAAAGCTAACTCAAAAATCCTTTCGAACTTATGAGTTCATTTCATTTATATAAATTTCTCCAAAGTTACACTTCATAATGAACCAAAACTAGCAACAGGTGATAATATCTCAGTATTACTGACCGAGAAACGACCATATGTACATCATGAGGTCTGGGGGCAGCATACGTGATGCCATGTGTGTGTGTGTGTGTGTGTGTGTGTGTGTGTATGTGTGTGTGCGGAGGGGGAGGGGGGGAAGAAAGGCTCGAACCCTCGTTCTCCCATTGTTCCATACACCCCACCAAGCCAACCTTTGTGACCTGCTCAGTCACCATGGTAACCTCTCAACGGGGGAGAGGACACACACACACACACACACACACACACACACACACACACACACACACACACACACACACACACAAACACACACACACAAACACACACACACACACACACGTGTCAACCCCTCATCTGTCACACACCTGTCCTTCAGCCACTCACGACTGCAAAAAAAAACCTGGCCTCCAACCTCTCACTTTTGGAGCACACCTGTCCTCTACTTACTCATACCTGCCACACACCTGACCTCCCTCTCTCATACCCACTACACACCTGCCTCTCAACACCCTCAATAACTGTCACCCTCCTACTATACTGTTCCACACCTGCTGCCACCATTTCCATCACACACACACACCTGACAACCTCCGCTCCTCCCCACACCTGACAACCCTAACTCCTCCCCACACCTGCCCCTCACTCACACAACAGCTGTTCTGGTCTCATAAAACCGCTGTGTGAAAAGATACCTGGTTTTTGAAATCGCTAGAAGATCCATCACACATTTCCCAGCTCGCCATTGTGTTCTCAATCCTACATAAGGAAAAACTCGCTTTTTAATTCTCCAAACTACTTTCGGACGAGGAATTCTTTTTCGCCTTGATAAGAATTAGAATTTATCATCATCCCGGAATTAAAAAAAGAAGAGAAAAAGAAAAAAGATTCTTCCAAACAAAAGTTTATCTGGGAATTGAGAATGCAATAAGGAATGTATGATGCGAGAGGAAGATGCATCAGGGACTACATGTATGAGGTTCATGTGTAGGAAAGGAATAAATGAGTTACGCTTTTCAGGTCCAGGGCCGACATGGATTCCATTCCCTTTCAGGGCCTCAGTAACTCCTCTCTTATATCAAGGTTGAGATAACCATCCCAATTTCAGGGCTGGGCGAACTTGCTCTCACTTAAGGGGACCATGTGCAGCCTCTCCCTAGAACCTAAATAGATTCTATATATATTCTATATACATTCAGGGCCTGAATAAGATTCTTGTTATCTTCAGGAAGTAAACAAAATCTCTCTTCCTTGGTAAACTTTGGATAATGTCCTCCTTATTTCAGGGTCGGAATGCATTCACTCTCACCTTTGACCCAGAACAGATTTCCCCTCTCACTTCAGAGGGGTGAGTTGATCCCCCTCTCACTTCAGGGGGGTGAGTTGATCCCCCTCTCACTTCAGGGGGGTGAGTTGATCCCCTCTCACTTCAGGGGGGTGAGTTGATCCCCCTCTCACTCTAGAACCTAGATAACTTCCACCTAGCCACAGAGCCGTGAAAACTTCCATCAGTCTAAGGCCACGATATATTTCTCCTTCCTTCACTTCTCTCCTTACTGCTTCAACATCTGGATTCGATCCGGTATATTTGGATTCATACCAGTCTTTACCTCAGAGTCGTGCTCAAGGGTCGTCCATGTCGTGTGCCACGTTCGTGCCGTCGTGCTCAAGGGTCGTACCGTCGTGCTCAAGGGTCGTCCATGTCGTGTGCAAGGGTCGTACCGTCGTGCTCAAGGATCGCACGTCGTGCTCAAGGGTCGCACGTCGTGCTCATGGGTCGTCCATGTCGTGTGCCACGTTCGTGCCGTCGTGCTTTAGGGTCGTACCGTCGTGCTCAAGGGTCGTCCATGTCGTGTGCAAGGGTCGTACCGTCGTGCTCAAGGATCGCACGTCGTGCTCAAGGGTCGCACGTCGTGCTCAAGGGCCGTCCATGTCGTGTGCAAGGGTCGTACCGTCGTGCTCATGGGTTTATTGTCGTGCATAAGAAATTTACCTTTCATCTTTATAGCAATATGTATACATACACCAATCAAAGACAAATAGAACCTGTTTGAAAATTAACTCAATTTCCTATGGGATTTTAAGGCAATCAGTATAGAGAAAAAGGTATACATAGCCTTCCAAAGTAGCTGAAAATTCATAAAACTGAAAATTGAAAATATTAAGCGTTGGCCCAGCATGTCCTCAACTGACAATATGTAAAGCAATTTTTTAATGGCCTCTCAGAGTTAACTTTCGTCCTCTGAGGGAATGGAAAGTTTAAGGCCAACTTCTCAATCTCCATAATTGATTACGCCGTCATAAGTGAGTCAGCCATTGGAGAAAAAAAAAGAAAAAAAAAGATTTTCAAACAAGATTTATAACAAAACCTTATTTTCTTTTTTAAGGATCAGGTGGGAGGAAGTTTGGTCTCCTTGACCCACACACTATGTTATATATATATATATATATATATATATATATATATATATATATATATATATATATATATATATATATATATATATACACTTTTTAAGAAAATGCAAAACACGAATTTTCCTTCTAAAACTTACATACGATTCATGTATTACAGAATATACAAAAGTTCACACACTAAGTGTGTATATAAGGATCATATGTGCAGAGAGAGAGAGAGAGAGAGAGAGAGAGAGAGAGAGAGAGAGAGAGAGAGAGAGAGAGAGAGAGAGAGCATGAACTTAGTATTATCTTGAACACCTGAAGAACGGGTCCAGGTTACTACATCTGGTGGCTATATACTGAGGTTGAAGGCCATAATGACCCTTGTAGTCGACAGGTTTAAAGCCCAAATTACCCAATGGAAATAATAATCTTTCTCTTTACAGCTAGTTCCTCTGTAGTGTCTATATGATCCAGTATAATATTAGGATTTTCGTCTGTCGCTACGCCCGTGATGTTATACTTGAAGATGTTCCCAAAGTGTTGCTATTTTTGAGTGTATCTCTCTCTCCTGTATTATGCTACTCACCGATTTTAGTGTGCGCGTGTGCGTGTGTGTGTGTGTGTGTGTGTGTGTGTGTGTATCCATCATTTACGGTACTTTCGCAGAAGACCATCCTTCACAGACCTTCACGGTGGTCTATATTTTCCCATAACAGTGCATCTGTCACGGACCATCACAGTGGACCATACCCTCGTCACACTGGACCATGGGCCTGTCACGGACCATCACAGTGGACCATACCCTCGTCACACTGGACCATGGGCCCGTCACGGACCATCACAGTGGACCATACCCTCGCCACAGAGAGCATGGTCAGGTAATTGCTCGGTTACATCGCTGGTCGTCGGTCAATATTGGCAGATTCTTGCGTCTAATATGATATTAGGTAATCTTGTTTGAACCTCTCTCTCTCTCTTCTCTCTCTCTCTCTCTCTCTCTCTCTCTCTCTCTCTCTCTCTCTCTCTCTCTCTCTCTCTCTCTCTCTCTCTCTCTCTCTCAAGATATTCTGCTGTCATTCCTGCTTCCAAATCAACTCCATATTTTCTATTTTTTTTTCCATTTTCCACTGGAACGTTTCTCTGTCTTGTGTTTGTTTCCCAAAAGTTTCATTGAAGAGCTCAGATGATAACGTATGAGTATTCATTCCAGGCAAAATACACCAAATTATTCGTATATCCAAACCTCGCAATTTCGTGTATCTGAACACGGTAGTTGAGACCGTATTTCAGATATATGAACACGGTAGTAGAGTGTATATTGATTTCAGATTTCCGAGTATGGTTGTAGAGATCATATATATCTGAATTCTAAACTTGGTAGAAGACAATATATTGAGAATAATCTCGAAGATCAAACATGTTTTGATGGCATGGGAGGTACCGAGATTAAAAAGGTGTTAGATACG
Organism: Panulirus ornatus; assembly: GCF_036320965.1. Classification (NCBI taxonomy): domain Eukaryota; kingdom Metazoa; phylum Arthropoda; class Malacostraca; order Decapoda; family Palinuridae; genus Panulirus; species Panulirus ornatus. The sequence goes on from NC_092257.1 coordinate 3,107,221, forward strand.
GTCTTATGTTACTTTTGACAGTTCTTCAAAAGTGCTTTTGTCTTCAGACATTAATGACGCTTTTTATTCATCATAAACCCAATCTTAAAGGCAAAATGTTGAGCTTATTTGCATCATCATAAACCTTCCACGCCTGGCATGTCCCGAATCATTTCCTGAAGAGGATCGAACCATACTATTGGAGGCGACTGTGGCATCCTTGAGGGCTTTGTATCCTTTCCCAAGACACCGCTGTCGTCCTGAGGGCGTTATAATCCCTCACACAGCTCCACACAGCCCCTGGTGGCCTTGCACCGCCTACCACAACACCACAGCAGCCCCCGGGCTCCTCTACGTCTCCACAATAACAACCAACTCCCAGAATAGATGAGTATTTCTTTAAATTGACGCCAAGGGAGATTCCCTCCAGTGATGGGAAGACAACAGGATCATCCCCACACAGATTGCTTTCATTTCGATTAATCTGCATCCGGAATCACAGTCACGGGATCTTAAGATGCCAGATTGGGAAGCCAAGGGAGGATGCTGACGCCCACCTCCAGCGCCCCATCTGATCTGACTGATACCACGACGCAAATCACCTGTGTTGTGTGCCCTCGCGAAATTGAGGATCTTTCGCATTAGACTCGAGGGTTCTGGCAGGACTATATGTTTCTCGCGTAGCCATCGATCTTACTAAGTGCAAGATCTGTGCCAGTTTATATATTTGAATTATTTCCCCACGTTTTCGGTATTTCGTGCACGCCATCTTGCGTTAGTCAAGAGGCAGAGTGATACATGGACCACTTCCAGGAAGAGGGAGTCACTCGTTCGTCCAGATTCATGACGTGAAGGCGTTTTCAGACAAGAGGCACACACTTCCTGGAGGGAAGACGGCCCCGAGGCTTCGCCAGCCAGTAATTGCTTCCATCGATCACCACAAGACGTAAATGTGAGGAGGAAGGGCCTTATGTATGATGCCCCCGCCATGCAGGGGGTGGGTGACCAGCGGAACCAGCCACCAAGACCATGCTATAGCACCTTATGGTCACCTGGGCCTGGTCGTGTCACCTGGGTCTGGTCGTGTCACCTGGGTCTGGTCGTGTCACCTGGGACTGGTCGTGTCACCTGGGTCTGGTCGTGTCACCTGGGCCTGGTCGTGTCACCTGGGTCTGGTCGTGTCACCTGGGTCTGGTCGTGTCACCTGGGACTGGTCGTGTCACCTGGGTCTGGTCGTGTCACCTGGGTCTGGTCGTGTCACCTGGGTCTGGTCGTGTCACCTAGGACTGGTCGTATCACCTGGGTCTGGTCACTCTACCTGGGGCCGATTTCACACCACTGGGAAGGTCTACCAGATGGAACTCCCATCCACCATACAATATTCGATCGTCCAATCCATTCAGAGGTGAAACTAGTGCTTTAGATTATTCCATTCCACCTGAGGGCCTCTCACACCAGCTGAGGATCTCCACACACCAGCTGAGGATCTCCACACACCAGCTGAGGATCTCCACACACCAGCTGAGGATCTCCACACACCAGCTGGGGGGCCCTCACACACCAGCTGGGTCCCTCCCATGTCTCACTATGTAGGGAGGCTGGGAGCTGCCACACTCACTCCTACCCACGGATCCTTCCTCATCATCACCTGGGCTTCATTATCATAACAAACTTCAACCGAAACCAAGCTCACCATCACCTCATTATTCATCATCACCAGCGTTTGATCGCCACCATCAACAGTCTTCACCATCTGTATCCTTCACCACCACACCACCATCAGGTCCGAATCACCACCATCTTCACCAACTCAGAGGGATTACTGCACCCACTTCATCACCATCATCACCCTCAGAATCGAAACCCTCTTCACCATTTTCATCACCATCGCATTCACATTTTCACCACCACACTCTTCTTCATCGTCTCCTACAATCTTCGTCCAGCTCTCATACTCTCTGGACCACGTCTTCATCCTCCTCCGCCCATCACCACTTCACCAACCATCTGTGTTATTGACATCCTCTGCAATTACTGATGCCGTTAGGCCCACAGTCACTACAAATGCTGGTGATTTTCACCATAATCGTCAGCGTTCTAAGCCCATCGCCACAGCCACAAGCATTCTTATCCTCGCCTCTTTGATGAGGATGGTCTTGAAGGCGCTTCCAGAGTGCAATTACCGAAAACTTAAACTAAATATGAAATACTCTAACTTTTTCTAAAAACTTCTGAAGACCTTCTCGACGAAAATCTCTTTCGAGAATGAATCTTAATTGTTCCAACACTGTCAGATGCAGGACACGTCGGCTCATCCTTAGAAATCGTGGTGTTAATGGTTGAATTTCGACACACACACACACACACACACACACACACTCACACACACACACACACACACACACACACACACACACACACACACACACACACACTACCATTTTTCCTTTCTTACATTCCATCATTATCCCTAGTTCTACCTTCCCATTACTTGGTGTGACCTTCACATAAGGTGAATGACACCCCCATCCCCTCTATCCATTCGTCTTCAACCCTCACAAGCAAACTAACCCTAAATCTTCACAAGCAAAGTAAGGAGACGTCTTTGCAAGCAGAGTGGGCTTAAGTACTCACGACATAAGCCTCATTCTAATCTGGTCCCAGTGCAAGAATACTCACATTCTGAGACGGACTCATGAACCCCTGATCAGTGTACCTCCTACTCATACTGAACTTTGTCAGTATCATTAGAGTCACTGCTTCGTCAGGAGCATCGAAGCAGCGCCCTGTACCAAGGGGGGTTTTGTTTACACCTGTGCTGGAGGATGTCTGTGACATCCTGTACTGGAGGATGTCTGTGACATCCTGTGCTGGAGGATGTCTGTGACATCCTGTGCTGGAGGATGTCTGTGACATCCTGTACTGGAGGATGTCTGTGACATCCTGTACTGGAGGATATGTGACATTCATCTCTCCTCCTGTGGTGATGTTACGGTACTCACAGAGGGACGAACGTCAAGGACATGGGCGTGTGGCAACAGTGATCATGAGGAAGACTTGGTGGTTTCGAGAGAGAGAGAGAGAGAGAGAGAGAGAGAGAGAGAGAGAGAGAGAGAGAGAGAGAGAGAGAGAGAGAGAGAGAGGGAGAGAGAGAATGGCTAAGGGAACACAATGCTCAGAGGTGAGGGGGCGACATCTTGCCCTCTCAAAACCCTGTGAACGAGAGTCATTAAGTAAATATTCTCGCCCTTCACCTCAGGTTGGGGGATACAGATCATCCTCAGGGTCATTATGATTGCTTGGATCACTATATTTCTATTGAATATAGAGATATAATCACAATGATTCAAAGACTCAGTGGAACGACCCAAGACTGAAGACAGGGTCAACAAGACTGAGGATCAGTATGACTGAGTAGAGAGGGTCAATAAGACTGAGGAGAGAGGATCAATAAGACTGAGGAGAGAGGGTCAACAAGACTGAGGAGAGAAGATCAACAAGACTGAGCAGAGAGGGTCAATAAGACTGAGGAGAGAGGATCAACAAGACTGAGTAGGGAGGATCAATAAGACTCACCTGGTCATCCCGTGTGAGGTACTCAGTGAGGAGGTAATACCTCGGGTCGACAGGTAACCAGTTGTCACCAGCTGCGCCTTCGCCAGCAGGTGCTCCTGCTGGGGACGAGGCCCCCGCGTCCATGGCTGCTCCTGGTCCTCCTGCCACCTCAGAGAGCGCCTGCTGGAGGCGGTAAGCCACTGGAGAGTTCGGGTCTTCCAGCTCACGAAGGACATCGTTGTCGTCGTAACTGTGGGGGAAGAAGGGGGGAGAGAGGAGGAGGGGGGGTTAAAAAAGACCATTGTGGGGGGTGAGAGGGGGGCTGCTATCTCTCTCTCTCTCTCTCTCTCTCTCTCTCTCTCTCTCTCTCTCTCTCTCGTGTGTGTGTGTGTGTGTGTGTGTGTGTGTGTGTGTGTGTGTGTGTGTAACCAAATAAACTAACATGTATTGCAATGTTTTCATTACTGACGCATGTAAGCTGGGGGGTGAGGGGGGGGGGGTGTCTGTGTTTCTGTGTAATGTGATCAGGTCTGTGGGCTGGTCAAAGAGAAACTCACACCAGACCTTCATACAGTTAGTGGTGTATGTAAATTCCTCTCCATGCTCACTCTTCGCATTTACACCTGCATGACCTCAAGTTACTTGTACACCAATTTACGCGTGCATACCCATGCTTCACCTGTAAATGATCCACATGTGCATACCCGTGAGTCAAATATGAAATGATTAAAAAAAGTCTTTTCATAGTATTGTCTCTCAGTATGATCAATATGTACCAAACACCAGCATCAGTATGTCAGTATGCACCAGTGTGTCTATCTCAAACAGTAGCAGTATGGTCATACAACACCAAGACACACTAGAACTGTATGCACCATACAACTTGTTCAGTATAGTCCACTAACTGCCAATATTATTGTTATACATGTACCATACACGACCATAAGTATGAACAAGATATATAAACAACATGGACCAATGTAATACATTGTGTCAGGATTAATGATTGGTGTAGTTAGGATTGGTATAGTTAGGATTGGTGTAGTTAGGATTGGTTAGATTTCGAATGGCTAAGATCAAAGTTAAGTCCTTTGACTCATCATATCTAGTGAGCTCAACCACACTCATATTTGGCTATAACAAGTTAGCTTTACTTTACCTTAGTTATAACTAATTAGCTTTAGTTTATCTTTGGTTATAATTAGTTAGCTGTAACTTATCTTTGGTTACGTTAGCTTGGAATTGGTTGGGCTGTGATAGATTAGGTTTTCATTTTCCAAAGATCTAAAAGACATTTTTGCTTAGGAAACAAAGCGTCAAGATTGACGAGAATAACCTGAAGCACCAACCCAGGGGCACATGTAATTGTAACTTAATTCATAACTCCCCTTCAATTCAGCGATCTTTGTATGTATCCATATATATATATATATATATATATATATATATATATATATATATATATATATATATATATATATATATATATATATATATATATATACACTCTAATCTATGTCCGTGAATTGTTCCTTAGTCAAGATCGGCTTTGAAAAATCTTTCTTTCACTCGAACCCCTTTCAGTGATCCATCCTCCTGGGGCATCGGGAGCTTTATCATCGTCCACCGCTATTGTTGCCGACCTCGCCTAATCAAGAACGCATTTGGGAGTGTTTGACAAGCTGGCCGAAATTTTCCTCCGACGTTAAGAGAGTCAACAAAGGCCTTCACTTGCGTGTGTCTGGGAATAATCGCTCGACGAAGGGACGAAGAAATATTAATCTCTAAGTCTGTCATAGACGGAGGTAATAGGTATCCCAGAGGCTTGATTAAATAGCCAAGGGTGCGGTGTGGTGATGGTGGTGGTGGGGATCAGTTCTGCTATGCCTGTGTTGATGCTGCAGGGCTGTGCTATATGACTATGCTATGCTGCAGAGCTACGATATGATGACCTCATTCTACAGAGCTATGCTGTGACTATTCCATTCCCCAGAGCTATGCTGTGATGATGTTAATGATGCAGACCTATGCTGCAACTATACTGTGATGCAGAGCTGTGCTAGGAGTTATGCTGCAGAACTGTGCTCTGCAGCCACGACATGTGTTCGATTCCCACAAGATGTGTTCGAGGGGGATACCAGCTGAGGTGAAGGCATAGTGTGACCAGCCTCTCGGTCTGCTAAGCCCAGAGGATGTTTTGATGAATCGACGGATGTGTCAAGACTTCCATTAGCAGTACGAAAGATCTAGTAAGTGTGCTAGAGTTACTTTACTTGTGCTAGAAGGACACGAGGCGTTCTAAGTAACTAGAGAGTTCAAGAACGTTCAAGATCCAGTGTTAGAAAACCTTCAAGTGTCTGATATCTACCAGGTGTTCAACAGAACCTCGTCCGTTGATCTTCTACCCCGTCTCCTCCCAGTGAACTTATGGCATCTCGTACATCTTCCTCACGCGGGGCCTCCCAAATGCCTCTCCTCACGCAGGGTCTCCCAAATGCTTTCGCAACACCAAGTGGACAAGGAGTATGGCCCCACATGGCCTACGTCCTCGGGTTCTAAAGAATCGTGCTTATGAACGAGCTACGTTGCTTGGTCGCCTATGTAGTCTCTGTCTAATACATCAATTTTTTTCCTTCTTGGAAGCGCTTATACCTTGGTGCAGCCACACTAGCACTGACCATTACGATACTATACATTCTTTCCTGGAACAGTTAATCTGTGGAATTCTCTTCCTTCCTTCGTCTTTTATCTCTTCTTGCAGTCTTTCCATTTTGAAGAATTAGGTCTTCAAACTCCTAAGGAATTCTGATGATCATATCAATACTTTTTCTCTTAAGTTTCTTTTCACTCGAGATGGCCATGTTTTGAACGTTTTTTGCCCCGTGCCATATGCGTCTCTGTGTAAAGCAAGTGTGTCAGAGACCCATTGAGTTCTTAGCCTCTCTTGGTGTTCTCAAGACCCATTAGATTTGCAGAAGACTAACTGGAGGAGGTTCATTTGCTGGTCCAGGATGCCACTATATGTGGGTTTAATACCCGCCAAGTATGGTATGATCCTACACCATTAGGCTGGAACTCTACGAGGTCTGTCAGATGCACAGATGCACTTTAAATGAATGATTGATATTCTAAAACCCTACCAGGTGCTCGCTGTGATATTGTGGATGGCGAAAGACACAGGCATTATCATTTTTAACAAAAATGTTCTATTTCAAAGACGGTATTTAAGACTCTCTCTCAAAAAATGGAGGGTCTTTGAAGAGTTTTTGTTGTCAAAAACTATCATCAGGTTGCAAAGTCAGTTTTTCGCTTCAGTTCTGGTATTTTCGACATCGCAAGTGAACAACACTTCATTTTTCTTAACAGTCTAAGTACGAATGACACCGGCAGATGCTCAAGGCACCGGTTAGGTGATGTAGTACTGTAATTTAGCACCGTAATGTAGCGCAGTAATGTAGTACAATAATGTAGCACAGTAATGTAGTACAGCAATGGAGTGTTGCAACTTAGTACATCAAAGACTCCAGGATCAACAATACAAGAAGCTGTCTGTCTCTGAACATTCCCAGATCCTTAGTTCCAAATCATCATTCCTTTCCCAATTCCTTCCATTCTTTTCCCTCTTACACATTCTCCTTGACACTAAAACCTCCTCTTCATTTCGTCCTTCACCATTTTCATCTTCCCCAATCTCTTCTCTCTCGCCTGTCATCACTTTCTTTACCCCCTCCCGCACAGAAACCTCTCACTCTCGCCTCTCCTCACTCACTCACTCTCCCACACACACACACACATACCTATTTTCCTCGCAGTCTTTCCAGCCTCGAGAATCCACACATTCCTGTGCAGGTCAGACTTAGCCTCGAGAACTTAACACCTTCTCCTCAAGTTCAGTAATTGCTTGATTCCTCTCCAGTATCCTAAAGCCTCAAGAACCTCTCACAACTTGTTGTTCTTCCCGTTGTTGTCACTGTGTCTAAACGACGTTGGGTGATCAACGAAGACCGTCTCGTTTTTCGTAAAAAAAAAAAAAGGGGGGGGGGGGGATTTACGGCCGTTGATCAAGACATGCGTTCGTAATTTTTGTCGTCCAGAATCTTCGTTTCTCTTCTTAAGTTGACCACGACTGTGTTGGGGGTCAAGCGAGACCGGGGATAATACAGCAGACACGTTTATAAAAGAGTCGGCTAAAGACAGAATTGATGATTTACTGTAAAAGCAGGTGTAAATGATCCCCGTAATTTACGTAAGAGAAGACAAAAAATAGACAGGGAACGCAAGACCTGCAGTTCGCGGATAGAATTTGTCAGGGAAATTGAAGAGCTTAGCAAAAAAAAGAAAAAATAATCTTTTAGGGAAATTTAAGAAGTTTGCAAAAAGTCAGGGAAAGTCAGGGAAATCTGAGACGTTAGCAAAAAATCAAGGAAGGTCAGGGAAATTTGAAATCCCAGAAAAGCGTTTAACACATTACAGTAATTTCATACCCCATCCAAAGATTGGTATGCTTTCTCAAAGAAATGAAACTATCTGAAGGTAATCATGCACTGAACGAAGGTAATTATAAACTAGATGAGGGTAATCATAATGAGGCCGAAGGTAATCATAAACAAAGTGTAATCATAAACTAATTGAAGTTAATAATAGGGACACGCTTTCAAAGAGGGACGTAGTGTATACTCTCTCTCTCTCTCTCTCTCTCTCTCTCTCTCTCTCTCTCTCTCTCTCTCTCTCTCTCTCTCTCTCAATAAAAAGTTGGGACATGCTAGACTGGTGCTGGCTGTGTGCAACGGTCAAATGACTAACCACGACTAGACTGGAGGTCTAGTTCGAGTCAGTTAGCAACATAGCTAACTCCTAGAACAAGTTAGAAAATGTGACCTGAAATGGGTCTATACAACACGGAAAGCTTTTTATCATTTCCCCTCACGATTTCAGCTGAAACATGTTTCAGTGGCGTGATCTGTGAACTATCCATGATTTACTGTCCCAAAAGGGAACACAGTAAATACAGTCTAAATAGACTGTATTGATCCACTAAAAGTAATCTGGAGGACAGTGAGAATGTATCGTTCAGTAGAATTCCACTGGGTGGAAAGAGACGTGAATTCAGAGGCAATATGAGTCTTCAGGAACTTGGAAAGACACACTGGAGAAACTCTAGTGTCTCCCCCATCTTCCCACTGGAGAAAAGACGATGATACAAATATCACTTGAACACTGGACTTCTCAAGTTCACCCTCAAGATGGCGCTCATTCAGTCGAGGAGCTGGTCCATTTCCCTCGCCTCCTCCAGCAGGTAAGAGTATGCAAATTATTGTCACGATAGGCAAATGATATGCAAAGTTGGTGCACAGGTAGATGCTGGAACTAAGCCATGTCCTTCTGCAAGACGACGCCAGTGTGTGAGTTGGCAGGAGACCCACCCATGGGGGAGACTGTGTTGAAGTTTCTCTAATGAGGACAGTTGGTGCAGTCTGATGGCCACACTACACACAGGGGATTTGTTATGAACTTCCCTGCCCCTGTGGTGCTGATGGTGTGGTGTGTGGTAGTGGTGTGGTGTGGTGGTGGTGTGGTGTGGTGGTGGTGTGTGGTGACGGTGGTGTTGTGTGGTTGTGGTATGTGGTGGTGGTGTGTGGTGGTGGTGTGTAGTGACTGTGGTGTTGTGTGGTTGTGGTGTGTGGTGGTGGTGTGTGGTGACTGTGGTGTTGTGTGGTTGTGGTGTGTGGTGGTGGTGTGTGGTGACTGTGGTGTTGTGTGGTTGTGGTGTGTGGTGACTGTGGTGTGTGGTGACGGTGGCGTTGTGTGGTTGTGGTGTGTGGTGGTATACCAAGTAACAAAGTACATGAAGGTTAATTGGCAACCTCTAACGACCCAATTGTCCTATTAAACATTGTGGGTCTGGGACGAGACCAGCCCTCTTTCACCTGGCAGCCCAGTAGAGAACTTTGTACTATCTTACAGGCAAGTACAAAGTACATAGCAGTGTGTACATAGAGTGTACATAGAGTGTACATCCATGACACACTCTAGAAACTGGTGGAGTGGTCGGTATCCTACGAGCTGCATGCTATATGAGAGCGCTGGTTCGAATCTCACATTTTCCCCCCCTTTTCTCACCTGCTGAGACTGGCAGCGTCGGGCTTCTCCTTGACCTGGCGCGGCAGAAGGGACTGGAGGTCGTCTTGGGAGAGGTCGTTGGGGGTGAGGTGGTGTGGGCGGAGGTCGTCGTTGGAGAGGTCGTGCGGGGAGAGGCGGAGGTAGGGAGGCTGCGCTCCCTCCAGGGAGAGGCACCACGCTACAGGCACCACGCCCATCCAAGCCAGGAGTGTCGCCCGCATCAACACCATCACTGTGGGAGAGGTCAACCAGAGGTCACACACTGTGGCAGAGGTCATGAAGAGGTCACACACTGTGGCAGAGGTCATGAAGAGGTCACACGCTGTGGCAGAGGTCATGAAGAGGTCACACACTGTGGCAGAGGTCATGAAGAGGTCACACACTGTGGCAGAGGTCAAGAAGAGGTTAGGCACAGAGGCACAGGTCAAGAAGAGGTCACATACACTGTGGCACAGGTCAACAAGGGATCAAGAGACCGTGGCCTTACCGGTGTAGAAGCAGGCAAAGCCACACGGGAGAATATACTTTGTCTTTCGTTCACATGAAGAGAAAGAGGAGGAAGTAGAAAGTTTTAGCCAGTGGATGGAAACATGGGAGTTGACGTGAGCCACAGGGTGGGAGAGTCGGGGGGTGGAAATGTCCTACCAGCAGTGAGGAGTAGGTGGGAGGAGAGGTCAAGTGTTCGTCTGTGATGGGGTATGCTTGATGGTATACCATATCCCGACCGTCTTGTGTGGATTATAATCTGTGGCACTGGATGTTGAGGCAAAGATGAGGGACGTCTTGGAAATGAAATATCTGAGGATAATCTGTTGTTGTGTGAGGAGGTTGAATTGACTTTACTTTGAGGGGTGTGATAGTACGAGCACTCTGAGTGAGAGGACAGGCCAGGCTGTGCTGTTATGGTGTGGGTATGTATGAGGAATGAATGCGTGGAGAAAGATTGATTAAGACGATACATGTGTCAGAAGTGGAGGGACATGGGAGAGGTCCCGTGTATGAATTAGAGACGTGAACGATTGCACTCTTTACACACACACACACACACACACACACACACACACACACACACACACCACACACCTATCTATCTATCTATCTATCTATCAATCTATCTATCCTTCTTCTAGAAAGATACACGTTTTGTTTTGGAATGTTTTGTTCGTTCTTTTTACGTCCACGAGTTCGTATCCAACCACCGGCAGACATCCCTATCCAATCAGTGGTAAATCTGTAATAAACTCTTCGTACCAGGAAAAGAATCTCATTGTGACCATGAGGAGAGGTTACGAGGTGTGTGTGCGTGTGTGTGTGTGTGTGTGTGTGTGTGTGTGTAATACATTTAATCTGAGGATCATTACACCGCAGGTTTATCGTCTATGTTGAGGAAGATCTCGTCGACCAGAAAATTAATACTTCTTGTCTACCAGTCGACCAGACGACAAGATAATTAATAGCTCTTGTCTACCAGTCGACCAGACGACAAGATAATTAATAGCTCTTGTCTACCAGAACACGACAGCTATCGTCAAGGGGAAGGCGTCTATGACAACTATCGTGACATGACATGACACATGACAACCACTGCAACAGATAAAGACAACCAGGACATGATATAGCAGATAGTTATAGCTATATCAAAACAAACACAGTTGAAGATGACAATCAAAAGGTATCGTAATCACCTCCCGTATCACACTAACTACTATCGTCCAGTAACCAGCAGTTATCGCACACAAGATCCAACAGGTATCGTCTACTCGAACATGGTTTGTCTGCTATCGCAGGGGATTAATATTACTCGGATTAATCCTTCGTATGAGAGGTTAGATTATCAGCCACATTACACACTGGTGGAGCAAAGAGGATAATCCACCCAGTGCATATAGACATAGCGTTAAAAATCACGTTAATCCTCACTGCTCTGTAACACATTGTAGTTAAAACTACATAATTGATGGTAAAATGTTGATGGTTGTTATAGATCCCACAGTATAATCAAGGATTATACCGGGGGAGAAAATGTCGCTGTGGTGCAGAGGTGAATAACTGAATACATTGGCCACAAGGCATCGGTTCGATTTCGGTACAGTATGTGCTGCACACTGCCCTACCCTATAGTGATCAGCCAGGCAAAGCGTACACCACATGCCTCCCGCTATATGAACACTTGGTAAACAATGCAAAAATGATTTTCAAGTCCATAACGAATTTCAGTTGAACACTTTTTTATCAGTCTTTCTTCTCGTAGATGTTTCTGTATTCTTTATCTTTATATATATATATATATATATATATATATATATATATATATATATATATATATATATATATATATATATATATATATATATATATATATATATATGATTTGGTAAACAGAGAAGAGGTAGTAAAAGCTTTGCGGAAGATGAAAGCCGGCAAGTCAGCAGGTTTGGATGGTATTGCAGTGGAATTTATTAAGAAAGGGGGTGACTGTATTGTTGACTGGTTGGTAAGGTTATTTAATGTATGTATGACTCATGGTGAGGTGCCTGAGGATTGGCGGAATGCGTGCATAGTGCCATTGTACAAAGGCAAAGGGGATAAGAGTGAGTGCTCAAATTACAGAGGTATAAGTTTGTTGAGTATTCCTGGTAAATTATATGGGAGGGTATTGATTGAGAGGGTGAAGGCATGTACAGAGCATCAGATTGGGGAAGAGCAGTGCGGTTTCAGAAGTGGTAGAGGATGTGTGGATCAGGTGTTTGCTTTGAAGAATGTATGTGAGAAATACTTAGAAAAGCAAATGGATTTGTATGTAGCATTTATGGATCTGGAGAAGGCATATGATAGAGTTGATAGAGATGCTCTGTGGAAGGTATTAAGAATATATGGTGTGGGAGGCAAGTTGTTAGAAGCAGTGAAAAGTTTTTATCGAGGATGTAAGGCATGTGTACGTGTAGGAAGAGAGGAAAGTGATTGGTTCTCAGTGAATGTAGGTTTGCGGCAGGGGTGTGTGATGTCTCCATGGTTGTTTAATTTGTTTATGGATGGGGTTGTAAAGGAGGTAAATGCAAGAGTCCTGGAAAGAGGGGCAAGTATGAAGTCTGTTGGGGATGAGAGAGCTTGGGAAGTGAGTCAATTGTTGTTCGCTGATGATACAGCGCTGGTGGCTGATTCATGTGAGAAACTGCAGAAGCTGGTGACTGAGTTTGGTAAAGTGTGTGGAAGAAGAAAGTTGAGAGTAAATGTGAATAAGAGCAAGGTTATTAGGTACAGTAGGGGTGAGGGTCAAGTCAATTGGGAGGTGAGTTTGAATGGAGAAAAACTGGAGGAAGTGAAGTGTTTTAGATATCTGGGAGTGGATCTGTCAGCGGATGGAACCATGGAAGCGGAAGTGGATCATAGGGTGGGGGAGGGGGCGAAAATTTTGGGAGCCTTGAAAAATGTGTGGAAGTCGAGAACATTATCTCGGAAAGCAAAAATGGGTATGTTTGAGGGAATAGTGGTTCCAACAATGCTGTATGGTTGCGAGGCGTGGGCTATGGATAGAGATGTGCGCAGGAGGATGGATGTGCTGGAAATGAGATGTTTGAGGACAATGTGTGGTGTGAGGTGGTTTGATAGAGTAAGTAACGTAAGGGTAAGAGAGATGTGTGGAAATAAAAAGAGCGTGGTTGAGAGAGCAGAAGAGGGTGTTTTGAAATGGTTTGGGCACATGGAGAGAATGAGTGAGGAGAGATTGACCAAGAGGATATATGTGTCGGAGGTGGAGGGAACGAGGAGAAGAGGGAGACCAAATTGGAGGTGGAAAGATGGAGTGAAAAAGATTTTGTGTGATCGGGGCCTGAACATGCAGGAGGGTGAAAGGAGGGCAAGAAATAGAGTGAATTGGAGTCATGTGGTATACAGGGGTTGACGTGCTGTCAGTGGATTGAAGCAAAGCATGTGAAGCGTCTGGGGTAAACCATGGAAAGCTGTGTAGGTATGTATATTTGCGTGTGTGGACGTGTGTATGTACATGTGTATGGGGGGGGGGGGGTTGGGCCATTTCTTTCGTCTGTTTCCTTGCGCTACCTCGCAAACGCGGGAGACAGCGACAAAGTATAAAAAAAAAAAAAAAAAAAAATATATATATATATATATATATTACAATTCTGGTATGCATTTATCAGTGATTATTTTTCATTACTGTATTTCAAATATTCTCACTTTGTCCTCGTTTCTCTTTTGTGGTTTTCGCATCCTGTTACTTCCTCTCCTCCTGTGTTATTACTATTTGATGTGACCTCACTTGTCTCTCCTTTGCACCCCAGGTTCCTCAACTCGTTTTATCATTTTTCCACGATTTTCAGAATTGTTCAGTCTATTCTAAAAGAAATTTATCTAGATTCAATTTCACTCCATTTGTTCCTTCCAACATGGTTCTCTTCTTTCATGGTTCCTTTTCTTCCATCTTTCCTATCTCCTTATCCATCTAACCTCCATTCTGTCATCCTTATCCATGTCTTTCTCACTGTTCTATGTTTCCAGCAATATCCACCCTATAACATGTTTCTTACTCATAGCATTTATATCAATCTATCCTTCTATCTAATCTATCTTCCTTCATCAACCATGGTTTTCAAGTAAATTCTCTTCTCTTAATATCCTTTCCCTTTATATCCTTTGGTTTTTTCTATCTCTATCATCCACGTATATTACTGTAAGCCCAATCCTGTCCATGCTCAACCAATTGGTTATCTGCTATGGCTCTCTCACTCTCTCTCTCTCTCTATCTATCTATTTATCTCTATCTCTCTATATATCTATCTCTATCTACCTCTCTGCTGTGTCTTTCAAAATCTCAACATCATCACACTAACTGATCGTCTGGTCTGCCCCCAGCAGCAGCAGACATAACAACCACATTCTCCACATCACCAAACTTCCCCAGACACAAAAACTCCGAGCTACATCCTCCTCATTCTCAACATTCCTCCGGTTCCGTTATGAGTGATTTATGAGGCCGGCTGAGCAGATGAGTGAAATAGAAACAGGCAACTGTGATGGCGCAGCCTCATTTCATGAGTAGCGGGTATGAAGATCCTCACCTCATGATTTTATGATTATATATGAGGACTCATGAGAGCAATGTTGTCTATATCAGTGTTTTTCTATGATTACGTTCATTTGAGGGAGGGAATATTACACCAATGTTGCCCCGTCTCTTTATCTCGTATGTATACCATGTCTTAAGCTCATGTATATAAAGATATATACATACACACTTCATCTTACGCCAGGTACCTATTCATCAACCATCCCAAAGGGGAAGGATGAACGGCTAGAACGTGTGTAGGTCGGCACATGCGCGTAACACCCTAACAAATACTTATATATACGTATACATGTCTATACACACATATATGCACATATACACACAAACACACAAGGACCAATTCATACACGCTTTCCTGCATACATGTGTAAAACCATTGTAGAAAAAAAGGAATATATTCTGTTGAATGATAATGGTACTTTGGCCATTATAGTACAAATCATATGTCAGTTATATAAATTAGTTAATAATTACAGTGGCATTAGTGTGACATGCCCAATCTTCTGTTTGATGGGTGGAATTTGAGACTAATATTGACAGCAGCTATTTGATCATATCCTAGATTCATATGCATCTTGTGCGAACAGTTTGTTTATATGAATATCTATCACTCTAGCTACCTATATCTACTTGTGTATATCTATCTATCTCTCCATCAATAGATATTTATCACCTATCTATCGATGCATCTATGTATGTCTGAATGAATGTATCTATCTATCGCACAATACACGATCAAAAGCGCTTGAAAACAATATCACAACCCCGTACATACAGCTTGAAAAGATCTAAAAAAAATATCAAAATTTCCCATAGATGATAATGGACGATCTTATGGAAGGGAAAAAGAGATACTTAAAACAGCGCTAAAAGCTCTTATAAAGAGCATTCGATTAAATACCTATCCATAAAAGAATTATAATAAATGATCGAGTCAGGCGTAGCGCATTTCCTCCAACGAAAACTGAAAATGTGCGAAAAGTCTACGGTGTTGACGTGCCACATTTAACTACCTCGCCTAAATCGAAACTCCCTTAGATTTCACTTTCTCTCCATCATATATGTATCTATGTATATATATATATATCATATATATATATATATATATATATATATATATATATATATATATATATATATATATATATATATATACATACATATATATATAAAGTGCTCGCTTTTCCGCGGGTGATCGAGGTAGTGTCAGGAACAGGTGACTGAGCCTTTGAGGGTAAAATCTTCGCTTGGTTCCCTCCTCTGTTTTCTCTTTTAAAAAGTTGATACACGACAGGAGGATTTCCAGGCTCCTCCCGGCTCTTGTTCCTCTTAGTCGCCTTCTAGGACACACTGGAAATGACGTAGGAAACACTCTTTTCCAGTCTCCTAAAGCGATTATATTATATTATATTATATTATATATATATATATATATATATATATATATATATATATATATATATATATATATATATATATACACGCAAGCCGATTACTCAACAAAACACACACACACACACACACACACACACACACACACACACATACACACACACATATAAATACCTTCCACTCCACATTTTCTATTCATTTCACGGTTTTAAAACGTACATAAACCCTAAGCCTTCTAAAGTGCGTGTATGCCATGGTTCACCAGGGGAGAGAGTCGGGGTGTGTCATCACATCCCACCAGCCCATCAGGAGTTCCCTCCACTTAGAAAATCATTAGTTCCCCTTTTTCCCCCGGAACATTATCGTGGTGTCACGTTTTCCCGTGGCCGGATTATGAATCCCACTGGAGAAATTTATTGCCCTGGAGTTTTCCAGGAAATTTAACCTGTAGAGAACTTACATAATATTTGTCTTATTTCTCTTTTGGGTGAGGGTTGAGGTGGGGGTTGAGGTGGGGGTTGAGGTGGTTGTATATATATACGAACCCCACGGCGTCATTCACAGACGACGCTGCCCTTTTCGTGGGGTTAGAGTAGTGCCTCTTCAAGCGGCCTCTTTTTGTTTTTTCTTCTTTTTTTTTTTTACCTCCGGATTTGTACTTGGTGGCGCATCGCTCATGGGGTATTGGTGAAGTATAATGGTGGCACAGCCCGTCGGGAGCACTGGTGGAGGGTCATGGCTCAGTGGTTGATGCAGGATGAAGACAGGTCGGGGTGACGGGTTCGATAAACCCCCTCCCCCCCCCCCTCCACACCACGGTAATAGCGCCGAGGGTGTTGCAGGAGGGAGGGAGAGAGAGAGAGAGAGAGAGAGAGAGAGAGAGAGAGAGAGAGAGAGAGAGAGAGAGAGAGAGAGAGAGAGAGAGAGAGAGAGAGTATATGCATGTGTGGTTTCGTGGGCGTCGCTACGGTGTCTTGTGTGTGATGTTGAAAGTGTTGTCGGGGTTATAAGGTGTTGTGAGAGTAGTGAGAGGGTTTACTGTTGTATTAACAACTTCGGGAGATTGTACGAGTGAGAGTGTCATGTATAGTCTCACAGCTTCTACTGTTAACGATGTTCTTCCTGTTCCTCAAACAAACGTTGCTGTTGCATCAATTGTTGCTTTATCCACAACTCCAGTTGTTGCTCCTGTTGCATCTGTTCTTGCTACCGTTCAACAGTTGGTCAAATCTTTGTCTTCCCCCTCACGAAGTGCTTCTTTAGCACCAACTGCTACTTTCATACCCTCAGTGCTAACATTCCTGCTCACTGAACTGCTACTCTGCTGTTTCACTACTGCAACTACCTTCGTTAATCCTTCGTACACATCTTAGTTTGCTACAAAGATCTATGCTACTTTTAAGCACAACTTCCCGAAGGTGTGAATGAGAGAAACTTCCAAAGCGAGCGACAAGAACGCCCCTAAGATGTCTTTGCTAAGACCTGGTTCCTCATACTGAGCCAGTTCAGGTCTGGTGGTCTGTGTGGCCCGTAGGAATGGGTAGCTAAAGGACATTCAGGGATTACACTGGTACTGGCTTAGCTGTGATCCTTCGTGTTGGGGATGGCAGATCATAATTCGATATAGCAGTGTAACTTAGTTAAGTTAAAAACAAGCATAAACGCACAAAGAAACACACACACACACACACACACACACACACACACACACACACACACACACACACATACACACACATACATGGTACATTATATATACATAACTTACCCCGTAAAACAAATGATAATCACATATATAAAGAAAAAA
Source organism: Panulirus ornatus (assembly GCF_036320965.1). NCBI lineage: Eukaryota > Metazoa > Arthropoda > Malacostraca > Decapoda > Palinuridae > Panulirus > Panulirus ornatus. The sequence continues at coordinate 3,125,157 of NC_092257.1, forward strand.
GGTACGAAAAGAGAGAGACAGACAGACAGACAGAGAGGAAGGATACATAAGGAATGATCTCATGGAATAATGACCTGACCTGCAGGTAACCAGGGCACTTGGGTCGCTGGCCATAAACCGTAAACAAATTTCCTTTATCCAAACTCGACCTAGAGTGGAGGAAGGAACTGCCACATGGTGTGGAGTGAGGCTCAGACTCGGGTGAAGGCAGGGCGCCCGGGGATTTGTGTGGCAGGAAAGAGCATAAGTGCAGCAAAGGATTTCTCCGCTTATGTCAAGGATGTCTGTAACCCTTATCGAAGGATGTCCCGCAGGATAAAAGCAGCATCCTTCGTAATACTTCTCAAGACGCGCTACACCTCAGAGGAGGATGAGGGGAAAAGCTCTGATGGAAGAGAAGGAAGAAGAGGAAGAGGAGGAGGAGAAGGAGGAGGAGGAGGACGAAGAAGGTGGGATAAGAAGAGGAGGGGGAGAAGGACCAGGAAGGTGGGATAAGAAGAGGAGGAGGAGGAGGCACATAGAAGGAATTACAGAGTAGGTCTCCTCACCTTTGGTGTTTTATGACCTGGGCGACGGATGGCAATATGCACGCAAGACTGTAAATGGCTTTCCATCGAAGGCTAAAGGCCAACGGACGAGAGCGAGGCTCAGAGAGAGTTGTGTGTGTGTGTGTCTGAGAGAGAGAGAGAGAGAGAGAGAGAGAGAGAGAGAGAGAGAGAGAGAGAGAGAGAGAGAGAGAGAGAGAATCATTGATGTATCCAGACGTCTCGTCTCTTTTCGCTCAGGGGTCTAAGATACGGCACTGAGGAGTTGGCAGGAGGGACGAATTTAGCAGTGGTGGTGTCAGGATGGCCACATCCCGGCCCTGTGGTGTCAGGATGGCCACATCCCGGCCCTGTGGTGTCAGGATGGCCACATCCCGGCCCTGTGGTGTCAGGATGGCCACATCCCGGCCCTGTGGTGTCAGGATGGCCACATCCCGGCCCTGTGGTGTCAGGATGGCCACATCCCGGCCCTGTGGTGTCAGGATGGCCACATCCCGGCCCTGTGGTGTCAGGATGGCCACATCCCGGCCCTGTGGTGTCAGGATGGCCACATCCCGGCCCTGTGGTGTCAGGATGGCCACATCCCGGCCCTGTGGTGTCAGGATGGCCACATCCCGGCCCTGTGGTGTCAGGATGGCCACATCCCGGCCCTGTGGTGTCAGGGTGGCCACATTCCGGCCCTGTGGTGTCAGGATGGCCACATCCCGGCCCTGTGGTGTCAGGATGGCCACATCCCGGCCCTGTGGTGTCAGGGTGGCCAGAACCTGGCCCTGGGAACACGGTAGTGTAACCACACCCCCTCTTCTTCCCCGCTACACCTACAGGAAAACACAGACCATCCTGCAGGACCACACATTGTAAAGCAACAGAGGAGAACTCAGAGACCATTTGGTCTCGAACCCACGAGAGGACATTATCTCGCATGGTTCACTTTGAAAACAGGTCTTCACGCCTTCGAGGAACTGTCTCACTCTTCCAGTGATTTTTTTCACAAAATGGAATCACTTTAAAAATGCTTAAAAGAATAGAAAAATAGAGACATCGAACCTCATTTTCCAATGCTTTACGAATGTACACTTCCTCATACGAGATACAAAATCTTACTTTGAAGCTCCTCAGAGCTCGGGTCAGGAACCAGACTTTCCCCAACAAAAGACGGGTCAGGAACCAGACTTTCCCCAACGAAAGACTCAAAAATCATTTTTCAGATTCTTCACCAACTAATGGAGGACTCCAGTATCCATCAGCCTCATCACCGGAGACCTCACAGTTGGTTACCTTCCCAGAACTGAACAAATGGGCTGGAACTTCTGATGGAAAGGTAAGATCTATATTGATCAATGTTCAGGCCACTCTACTGTAATATCAAAAAATGCTATTGGATACTAGAAGAATTCTCTTCCTGTAACTCGATTTCAGGTTATGTATAGATATCTTACTACGACGAAATATTCCCTGGAACTCGTCTTTTCTGGAATCAGGAGCGTGGTTGACAAACTCCCTCTCCAGTGGAATGGTAAAGTGAAACGAACCGAGCGGAGAAATAGATCTCTACGTAATCTCATATCATGACTCGTAAAAGTAGAGACGTTTAAAAGAAGATGAAAAAACGCAAACACAAACATGAATTCAGTTTTGGCCAAAAAAAAAAGAAAAATCCCCAAATGCACAGAATATTCGACTATAGCCAGTCATTATACCTTCGCCAACCGATCAAAACATCTCGTTCACTTGTCATTCACTTCTGTCCAGCAGTTAATTGTTTGGGTGGGAGACTCCACAGCATCGAGGCCAAGGAAACATTATGGTCGATATGGCCAGCAATAGCCTCCTTTACGAGAGTCTTATTACGGTAGTTTTACATCCTCTTAACCCAGAGATGACCCATCCCACTCTAGCCAATGACAGAGGAATAGTATTTGGATTGCTGGACCTGACGTACGATTGGTCCTGAAAGAGACAGGTGGAACGTAAATACGGATCTGAAAGATGAGAATAGATCTGAAAGATACAGTTGGTAGATAAGAGCGAGTTTGAAAGATACAACTGTAAGATGAGAGAGAATCTGAGAGATACCGGAGGAAAATGAGTGTGGATCTGAGAGATATGGCTGAGTGAGGCGAATGGATACATTTTAAAGATAAGAGTTAATCTAACAGATAGAAATGAAGTATGAGACTAGATCTGAAACACACACCAGAAACAAGATTGTGGATCTGAAATATACAGTTGGAACATGCAGGTGGATCTGAATCATACAACTGAAACGACGATGGATTTGAAACAAAAGTGAAACACATAAGTGGCTCTGAAACATACAAGATGATGCATATCATATAAGTGAAACATCCCACTGTACTTGAAACTTGTCTAAACACTGTAACAGAAACAGTTTGATGAAACATGGGCTTTGAAAGAGGGGAGGGAGGGGAAGGGGTCCTAGAACTGTGGCTTGCTGGGGGTCCTAGGACTGTGTCTTGATGGGGAGGGGTCCTAGGACTGTGTCATGATGGGGAGGGGTCCTAGGACTGTGTCTTGATGGGGAGGGGTCCTAGGACTGTGTCATGATGGGGAGGGGTCCTAGGACTGTGTCTTGATGGGGAGGGGTCCTAGGACTGTGTCATGAGGGGAGAGGGTGTCCTAGGACTGTGTCTTGATGGGGAGGGGTCCTAGGACTGTGTCTTGATGGGGAGGGGTCCTAGGACTGTGTCATGAGGGGAGAGGGTGTCCTAGGACTGTGTCTTGATGGGGAGGGGTCCTAGGACTGTGTCATGAGGGGAGAGGGTGTCCTAGGACTGTGTCTTGATGGGGAGGGGTCCTAGGACTGTCTTGATGGGGAGGGGTCCTAGGACTGTGTCTTGATGGGGAGGGGTCCTAGGACTGTGTCATGAGGGGAGAGGGTGTCCTAGGACTGTGTCTTGATGGGGAGGGGTCCTAGGACTGTGTCTTGATGGGGAGGGGTCCTAGGACTGTGTCATGAGGGGAGGGGGTGTCCTAGGAATGTGTCCTGAGGGGAGGGGGTAATTGGATTCTGACTTCGAGGAAGGGATGGTGTGGGGAGAGAGAGAGAGAGAGAGAGAGAGAGAGAGAGAGAGAGAGAGAGAGAGAGAGAGAGAGAGAGAGAGAGAGAGAGATGCAGACTTTGGTCAGCCTGGGCCATTATAATATTAACCCCAGCGTCAGTCACGGTCGTCTGAATGCCGACAGTCGCCCGGATTCTCGCCCGAAATGTCAATATTATTGGCTGGTCTTCCTCACCTATACGTTGCAATAATGTGCTATACCGTAGCGGCGCTACGATAAACACAGCAGCCAAGCAATTTGACAACAAGGGATCACTGATCTTGACCTCTGACCTTATGACCTCATCAGGGGTCACATTGGTGTCACCCTGGCACTTTGATTTCAATTATAAAATCTCTTTAAGATAAAGATTCCGTTCCGGTCAAGCTTCGATGCTTTAGAACTAATTACTCTAATTAACCTAATTACCTTAGACATATTTAGCCACGAATTATACCACTATTAGAATATATCCAGAGTTTCCTACATTTTCCTTCATTTTCCGCCGACTTAACGTAATTATAAAACTATACGACATAACAGATATTTGACCTTTAATCACCCAATATCGTTAATAGATATTTAGCCCTGAACCACCACACCAACATGTCCAGAACACGAAAGAGCACCAACTGCAGGTCCTGGTGAAGTTGACCCCCACAATGTCAGACGAGGGAGAGTGTGGGGTTTCGAACCTGTGAACGCATTAGTCAAATGGAAACTCGGGAGAGTTTATGTTCGATTCCACTCGCGTGTGTCTATTCTGAGCTTGTAATTTGAGGGCGTGTGGCGGGGAGGGGTGTCAAAAGCCCCCGCGCGGGCCAATGTACAGACCACACAACAATGTACAGACCACACAACAATGTACAGACCACACAACAATGTACAGACCACACAACAATGTACAGACCACACAACAATGGTAAAATGTTTTAGAATGATGGTTTGGTGGTAAAGGTGATAATGATAATGATGATATTAATGATGATAATGATATTGATAATAATGATAATGCTATTGATAATAATAATGATAATGATAACAATAATACTAATAAAAATAATAATGATAATAATGATAATAATGATAATGATAATGATAATAATAATAATAATAATAATAA
>NC_092257.1:3484887-3502387 GCF_036320965.1 Panulirus ornatus
CTCCCCTGCTGCTAGCTGTCTACAGGCCAAAGAGAAGAGATGTATGATGGGGGAGCAATTGGTCTTTGAGGAAGCGTCTGAGGGCAGCATCTATGTCATGTCTACAGTAGGTGTTGACCAGCGTCGATAACTTCTTCGGGTTTATGGCGTGGAACAGAGAGTGTCAGTGGCGTGGCGGGCGTGTGAAACGGTCGTGTGAAAGGCGTGGAGGGAGGGTGTGTGGAACGGTCGTATGAAAGGCCTGGATGGCGTGTGGAACGGTCGTGGGAGATGCGTGGATGGCGTGTAAGAGAATGTGTCAGAAGCGTGGATGGTGTGGAAGAGAATGAGTTAGAGGCGTGGATGACGTGGAGGAGAATGTGTTAGAGGCGTGGATGGCGTGGAAGAGAACACATGAGGCGCCTCAATGGTGCAGATCAATGAGGAAAGCGGGAATGCTGGTTTGATTCTGTCTACCTGCCTTGTGTTGATTGTATTACATGGGTTGCGTGTGTCGCTTGTGTTGTGTATATTACGTTAGTAACGTCGCATCGCTTGACCTTGTATTATATTGTATTGACCTCTGACCAACAACGAACGAACGGAAACGATATCACGAAACTGATTTTTTTGTGCTAAATATCAAGAACACTGGCTGACGTATGGCCATTTAATGACCATGAATACTGGCTCAAGTTTGGCCAATTAATGGCCATGAATACTTGCTGAATTATGGCCAACAAATGAAAGAAAGAAGCTTTTGCCATTTTCGTTAACTCTGAGCTCAACAGAATAATAAAAATGGTTTATATCACAATAATATTGTGTTCGCTGTACGAAGCTAGTAGAGAGATATCTGTATGTAGTGTCTTCTTAAATGATCAACTCTGTATGGTACAGGTGCCCCAAATATACCCTTCTCGCTTATTTGATCTATGACCCCATTCGACCTATGACCTATGACCCCAGAAGATGGAAAGGCGACGAGTCTACCAAGTTTCACTATCAATCGTATCAAAAATGAAAGTTTGGCAGGAGACCTTGAGCGTCGGGGAGAATAAAGAAGAAAAATAAGATATGAATGAATTTGCTTACGAAACTAGACACACACACACACACACACACACACACACACACACACACACACACACACACACACACACACACCTATCCTCCAAGTATCTCTCTGCTTCCTTTTTGCCCACGACGTTTTAGCTTATCAGTCCTGTTAAGAACCCAAAAGGCATGCGCAGCGCCACGCAAGGCACCAAAACCTTAGTTGATACAACATGTTCTTACAGCAATAGGAATAATCTCACCTCACACACAAGACGAACAGACAGTTTAAGTTTGCGTCATGACCTGGTCGTTCAAAGGGAAATCATTTAAGTAATAAATCCTCACTTAGATTTTCACGAGTATGACAACTATTTTCGAAGTATTCGATGAATGATATTACTACACCTTTGTAAGTTTTTCTCAGTGTTGACCCCACTTAACAGTTCCCCCCACTGTTTTCAGGGGGACTAATAACCACATCATTATTGATGATTTTAGGGGAGCAGCGCTGGGGAATTTGCATATACACCGCCTCGCCTGTCGGGCCAGGGTGGGGTTCTCTGTAACACACCCCTCCCCCGAGACTAGCAATACAGTCACGCACTCTATGGGGCTACAGTAAGATCACCGGAAGATACAGTGAGCGGTTTCTGTAGCACGAAAGGTTTGTGTCTGGCTGAGAGATTTACATAGCCTGCGGCTCTGTGGTGCTAACTCTCAGTGTGAGATTATACAGAATGGGCGGCCGCTTAGTACCGTTGTCGGATCCAAGATCGCATATCCAGTCGTGCTCAGAGAGAGAGAGAGAGAGAGAGAGAGAGAGAGAGAGAGAGAGAGAGAGAGAGAGAGAGAAACACTGGTTCCGTGTTCACATAGAGAGCGGCGCCATAGCCAGACACACCGTCACTCATCTCTCTCTCTCTCTCTCTCTCTCTCTCTCTCTCTCTCTCTCTACATACATACATACTTACAAATATGTTGGTATGTCTATCGGTTTGGCAGCTCGGCGTGATCTATTCCCAGGGATGACGTTGTTAAGCCTAATTTGCATACACACATATCCAGCTTTTTTTTTTTGTGGCGTGTGTACTAAGGTGCAAGGGCCCGGGTGTCCGTGGGAGTAATTACTGTGTATCTGTCATGTTTATAGAGGAGCTGATCCTAAGCGGCGAGCGGACACACAAGAGCTGCCGGCCTGAATTCTAAGACGCGGGATCCGATCTTATTTATTTCCTCATAAACGCTCCTTCTCTCATGCTAAGTATAAGGGCTGGATGAGATCCCCTTCTGGTGATAGTGAGATGGATCGACGAGCATTCGAGTCGACTTCACAGAAGACTCGAATCTTCTGTATTTTACGAAATTTTGATGGTTTTGTTTCGTATTGATTCGAACAGTTAGAGGATTCGATCAAATCGGGGTTTCGAACAGATTAGAAATTCGAATAGTTTGAAAATTCAAGCATCGGTTTCGTAGTGTGAACGTGGCAGAAAAATATATAAAGGAATGATGAAAGAAAGAAAGACCAGGAAATGGGACATGAGGATGGAAAAAGGTCAATGAAATATAGAAAATTAATGGGAAAAAGCGAGACTACAAAATTACAGAGAAAAGAAATGAAAATGAAAGAGAAACGAAGAAGAAAATGAGAAGAGAGGCGATGAAAAGAGGAATATAAGAAGAAAGATGAAGAGGAGAAAGAAAGGAGATATATGGAATGATGAGAGACAATGGAAAAGAAAAATGTCAGAGAACGAGAAAAAAACAAAGAAAAAGAAAGCAAGATTAATATAAAAAATCGACCAACAAAAAGTAGAAAAAACAAAGAGAAGAATCCGAAGATCATTACCCAATCACACCGGCTAATCACCACCCCCTGTTCCTCCCCCAATCTCACCTCTTCATCACACTATCCACCAATCCATCTACACCACTACGCCAATCAATGCATCTACCCCCAATCACACCATCCAATTACGCCACCTATCCCCGCTATCCAAACGCACTCTCCAGTCACACTGCTCACCCGAATCCCTGCCCGAGACCAGGCAGGCCTGGCTAAGATCCAAGATGATAAATCAAGGCAAACAATAGCAATGCGATGGTGATAAGTTCCCTAACTGAGGTTGGCCTCAGAGTTAGCTAGTCCTTCCTTATGTGGGACTGCTGGTCACTGCCAGGCTACACTGGTTACACTGCTGGTCACAGCGAGGTATACTGGTTACACTGCTGGTCACTGCCAGGTTACACTGGTTACACTACTGGTCACTGCCAGGTTCCACCGCTGGTCACAGCGAGGTATGCTGGTTACACTGCTGGTCACAGCGAGGTACACTGGCTACACTGCTGGTCACTGCGAGGTATACTGGTTACACTGCTGGTCACTGCCAGGCACACTGGTTACATTGCTGGTCACTGCCCGATACAGTGGCGACACTCTGGGTCACCTTGTGGTGCTCTGGTCACACTGTCGGTCAGTGCCTAATGCGATGGTCACACTGTTAGTCACTGACAGATAGGTACACTGGCAGCACTGACTGTCACTGGCCAGTACACTAGCTCCACTTCTAGTCACTGCCTGGTGTACAGATTTCACTGCAGGTAGCACCACCTGTTGCAGTATCCTACCGGAATATACATTCCCTTTCTCTCCTGAAGGGAGCAACTCGAAATTCGTAACATGTATGTCAAACAATTGATAAAAAAGTTTATAATGCAATTCAAAGCAAATTCTACACCCTCATAAACACCCTTGTGTTGAGAAAGACGCAACATCTCCAAACGCTACCATCTAGCGGCTCAGTGGAGTGGCAGGGAAGCAGGTGATGGTGGGGTCCGAACCCCGCATTCCCGATAAAGTGAGCCCGGTGCCCCAGCTGCAGCCAGCCACTTACCCGATAGCGGAGTACACAAATCGCGTCCTTTATTGGGAAGAGAGAGACACAGGGGTTGTTCTGAGGATAAGGGCGATAATAAGGGTAGCCAGGTGTGGTATGGCCTTATCTTGACTACAACACGGACTTCAACGCACATATCTTGAGGCTTGGCTTCTACACTGACTTCCACAGTCTCATTTCTTTTCTTTTTTTGGTCTTCGCCACCAGTGAATTCAGTGCATTTATCTTTTAGCTTCACTTCTGCAGTGACTTCAGTCCCCTTATTTCTTTCTCGTCTTCGCTTCCGCTGACTTCAAGACACTTGGCTTTGTCTTCACTACTAGTGCTTCGGCACTTCGTGACTGCTGACCTGTTCATCAGGGGGAGGAGAGATTATGGCAACATGGGGACATCCAGCATGGCAACTCAGTTTCTATCTCTCCCGGGACAAAGTCAGTGGACATGGAGGCATACAAGAGATATGCTAAAATGGCATACATGGAGTATGCTATGATGGCATACAGATCGGTATTCTATGGTGGCATATACGGATATGCTATGTTGGCATATACAGGTTTGTTGTTATGGAATACGGGGATATACTATGAAGGCTATGATGGTCTATGGGGGATACGCTATGACGGCATACATGGGTATACTATGGGTCCTGGTGTAGATACCCTCTAAAAAAGAGCCTCTTCTACCTCCGTGTTGGCCAAAGGGAGGGAGTTGAGTGTTTCTTAAAGTTGTTCTCAGGTATGTGTTAAGCAGTTTAGCTTTGCCATCATTAGAGTGTTTAACAACTTTCTTTTCGCTCGTGTCTACTTTACACAGGGGCTTAGAAATGACATACTTCGCATACGTCTTGGCTTAGTCCTTGTGTAGGATAAGGATGGCGCTGATGTTACGACATCATATCGAAAGGAAGAGAAGGTCGTGCGAAGTATTGTGGCCAGAAACTGCAAAGCCATTGATGAAGACAAGGATATCAGTCCTATGATATACTACAACAATCTAAAACCCTGGTCCCTCGTCATGAACAGCAATATGGTAGGTTGCGCTGGAAGTTTGAATTGTACCGATGTGGTATATGAGGACTAATGCAATATTGGGGACTGTCAGCCCCACCACATAAACTACATTGACATACAACCTGCACCCTCAGCCGCCGTCTCTCGCTGCACTTACAAGAAGGTGGATTCAAACATCATGAACAAAAGCATGGAATGAGATTAACGACGGAGGTTATAGTGAATAACACCACCAAAATCATTAATAGTTGCAGTGATCGGAGGAGACTACGGATATCAGAAGCCATTCACATTTGAGAGAAAGCACCAGCCATCAACATCCAAACAAATATGACCACAGCCATACAGCTCTTTGATGGCCTACCAATTTCTGGAAAAGAGGAAAGTGGCGCTAACACGCCCGGTCGTGGGTTAGGAAGGTCAGAGAGAATCAGACGAGCCTTACCTGACCTCAGTTCCGCATCCGGACAATAACGGTCTCGTATGACCCATCTTAGAGTATTTAGTGATGGACTTTCTATATTCCTACCTCGTTTGATATTGTTCTGTGTTTTCTTAACTGTAAGTTATATATCTATGCTTCCATATTCTTTGCTTAGATTGTAACTTATACCACCTTTCAAGATTATATATATATATATATATATATATATATATATATATATATATATATATATATATATATATATATATAATATATATATTCTTTTTGTGGTAATTTACTCTGCCGATCATTTCAGTTTTTTTTTTTTAGCAAAAGATAGTCCACATGTGTAATCTGTGCACTTCATCTTCACCAGTTATGACTTACATTCCGAAATCATCAGTAAGGAATATGATCGTTCAAGTGACCAGCCGTGCAGTGGGTACGAACGCTATTGGATGGGCTTTGATGAAATTACCGCCACGGACTGCAAGACTCCCCAACCCTGCAGATCGATATATTCTCCCTCCTGCTGGTAGATCGTTACATAACCTGATCTCTGGCCCCCCTGAGCGTCCCTTAACTCCCCACCATCAGTCTGTAGAGAGAGACACACACACTCTCCCTCCCCCAAGACCTGATGCAGATCACAAGCAAACACTCGACGCCGGTCCTCAGCCAACACTGGACTGGCCGCCTCACCCACGCCGACCACCATTTCTCGGCACAAATGACTTTCAATCCGTTTCACCGCCATCGTCTCCCAACGTCAAGTTGCGCTTCCTGTTGTCTCTTCCACAGACGGATTCTATTGATCTTCAGAGCTGGTGGGTATTTTAGCTTCAATCAATATGTTTATGTGGGTGGGTGTGTGTTGGAGGGGAGGGAGGAGGGGGAGCTTTGTGTCAGTGCCTTTGCAGAGGGTGTAGGAGTGTGTGTGTGTGTGTGTGTGGGTGCGTTTAGGTGTGTGGGGGCTTTGTATCAGTGTGTGTGGGTGTGTGAGTATGCATGGCCTTTTATCAGTTTATGTTCCAGAAGATATTCCCCACCATTCAATATCTTCTTTTGGCTCTCAACTTTCCTTTCTTTCTCTTTTTCTTTTTTCTCTGTCTATATTCCACTTTATAACTCTCTCTCTCTCTCTCTCTCTCTCTCTCTCTCTCTCTCTCTCTCTCTCTCTCTCTCTCGTCCCTCCTTCCGTGGCAACACATCAACTTTAACAAGATACTCCTTGATGGATCGTAGTGCAGTGATGCGAGTCAGATCTTCCTGCATGTATGAACTCACACATACACACCCTGATCCCTTAATGTCATCTGCATTTCCCAAGACGGAAAGCAGCGTCAATCCTAAACACTGACATCCAATATTTTTTTTGTACGTTCTCTTTTCTTGTGGATGTTCATCAATTTTTCTAAATACTCTTTGACACTGTATGGCTACACTACGACGCTAGGAGAATTCGCATCAGTAAATGAGTTGGAGTGAATACTATCATGAAGACAAAAGGTTTCGAATCCCCCAAATTGTGGCGTAACTTTGCTTACCGTTCTTACATACATCGTCTTCACCACCCCGCAGCAATGGTCGCGTTCAGATGATAACGTTGTCTATGTCTTCTTCATGTGTTTATAGTAAGGTCGGACGGGCCAGGTAGAGAGACCAAGTACATAGGGGATCGTTTTAAGAGTCCGGCTACTAGCAGGACACAGCGGGGGTATCGAGTGGTTTCGGTGTTATCTGAAACTTTGGCTTTATCGCTAAGTGTCCCATTTCTGGTCTCTGCTTCTACACCTATCACCCTTCGCACCGCCTCGCTTCTTTCGTTTCTATCTACCTTCCCTTATTTCTAAATCTATTGCGTCGTAATAAACAGATTTCAATTGGTATTCATAACATTATAGCTAATCCATTAATGCATTTGTACTCTAAGCTTCGGCTAGAAGGCATGTCAAGTAAGGCAGCTCACCCCTGGGCTGTGTATTGCAGTCCTTCCCCACCTCCTCTATAATCCGAAAACCCTTCCTCACTAACTAGTTGGTCATATTGCGGTCTCCGCTCCGAGAGATGACGCCGTCCGAGACAGACCCATGAGTAAGACCAACCCCCGGGGACACAAACTACATCCCATAAGTATCACAGTTAGTGGTCCCCGATCAGGAAGGACTCTAGTGAGCCCCGATCTGGCAGGATCTAAGCGTCTCATTACGACGACGGAAGAGTCGGTAGATGGGCAAAAAAAAGAAAGAAAAAATGGACTCAAATGATGTTCGACCTTCATAAACAGACACGGGGCAGTAAAGGTGGTCATTTCGTGTAAGAGGAGTTCATTTGTCTCTCCAAATGGGCCTTCAATGTCCAGGTCTCTCGGCCGTAGAAGAGGAACAGACCACTAGGTCTGTGGGGCACACGAGCCGCGTTCTCTCTGGCCCGACGCGACTCTCCGTGTGAGTTCTTCCCACCACAGCACAAGCGCTCGACCCAGACCTCCAGGACTTCTCCCAGTGGGACTTTCTACTGCTGGTGACCACACTATTAACAGGGAAGGTGAGGCTAGAACCAGTCGTCCACCCACCTCCCTCACCGGGTCTAGCTTTGCTGTGGGCCACACCAGTTGACCAAGACTGGAAACTCAGTACTCCAAATGGGATAGATCATGAGCTATTGAACAACACAGGAGGCTGTTCTTTACTTGGGTCATAATTCAACTGTATCGCGAAACATTTCAACTCTCTAAAGCCTGAAAAAAAGCCAGATATTTGGGATAAACAGCTATTTGAAACAAAATGTTTTTTATTCATATTTTGCTTGTTCTGATCAACAGCAATTACCGTTCCAAACACTCTAACTGTGTCATTATCCATAGATATGACGGCCTCTGCCTTTGTTATAGTTGCATCCTATGACCAAAACACACACACACACACACACACACACACACACACACACACACACACATACACACACACACACACACAGCTCTCACCTCTCGTGGGGATCAACTCTCTTGTGACTACCAGCATCACGACTTAGTTTCAGCCATCAGGTTACTCTTCTCATATATAAATTCATACACATTGGTCTACATATAAATAGATCACAATCTAGTGGGTCTAACGTTGTTTAGGAGTCTACAGTACACCATCGCATTTGAAGACAGTCTTTTACAGTCTGTGTGCTGACTGTGCCTCATTCTCGTGCCCTGTACCTACTGTGCCATAAACTTACCTCATCCTCGAACCCCCGTGTGGCCGTGCTCCACCCTCCTCTCCAGTGCCCTGGCTCGCACTCACACCCTCCACTACCTTTCTCACCCCCGAGTCTCATCTCCATACGTGCATCTTCCTCTTCTGTATCCCCACGCCCGTAGCCAGCGTTCCCACCACCCACGTCCGCGCCCTGGGGTACTACCTTATGCCTACGAGAGGCACCCACACAACTCCCTCGCACCGCGACCGTCTCCGTGGCGAGTCTAGCTGTAACTCAGAGCAGATGGCGCTCCAGGCTCAAGCCCTGGGAGACAGGGTCACCCTAGCCGATAGTTTACCGCTGGATGAGCTCGTAAATAGCTGTGGGAGCCGCGGGCGAGAACCACAGAGGCTGTGGTCGGAGCTGGCAGGAACTACAGCGGCTGTTAAGGGTCACAGGCGAGCGTCACAGTAGTGCTATCTGTATGAGCCACTAACAAACGCTTAGTTAGCTGTGGGAACAACGAGAGAGATCACCAAGCTGTAGAAGTCGCGAGTGAAACCCCACAGTAGCTGTGGGGAGTGACGAACGAACCCCACAGTAGCTGTGTGGAGTGACGACCGAACCTCACAGTAGCTGTGGGGAGTGACGAACGAACCCCACAGTAGCTGTGTGAGTGACGAACGAACTCCAAAGTAGCTGTGTGGAGTGACGAACGAACCCCACAGTAGCTGTGTGGAGTGGCGAACGAACCCCACAGTAGCTGTGTGAGTGACGAACGAACCCCACAGAAGCTGTGGGGAGTGGCGAACGTGCAGCACACACACACACACACACACACACACACACACACACCCAGACATCCCTCCTCGTCTGTCGTAAGCGATCGCCCTGGCCTGTGGCCGCGAGACACGCTAATGTTCCCCTATTGCCGCCTTCATATCATTACCCATTCATAACTCCTACTTTAGCCCCTGCCAAGCCTCCGTAATGGCGCGCCGCCGCCTCCTCTGCCCTTCATCCCGGGCTCCCGGAGCCGTCCCTCTTGTCTCTGACTCGGGGTTAGCAAATCGACATATTTTCATCGGGTTCGGATTATTAAATATTCAGTGGGGCTGAGCCTACACCCTGCTACCAGCCGCTGGTCCCTCCTCCTCCTCCTCCTCCTCCTCCTCCCCCTCCTCCTCCTCCTCCCCTTCCTCCTCCCCCTCCTCCTCCTCCTCCTCCTTCCTTGCCCGTCATTTTTTTTTTGTCCTGCCCATTTTTGAGTCTGATGGGAGGTGGTGCACATCAGGCTTCTGTGTGCCTTTATGGTTGGGGTGTTTTTTGAGTTCCTTGTGAGACGAATGTGACTATCGAGTGAGGTCCATGTGTGTGTGTGTGTGTGTGTGTGTGTGTGTGTGTGTGTGTGTGTCTTTTGCAAAGCTCATACGAGCTTATGTGAGGCGTATGTGAGCCTTATGTGAAACTAGTGAGTCTTTAAGTAGTGTGAGCTTCATGTGAGTCTGATGTGAATCTCGTTTGGGTCTTCTTCGAAGCTCATGTAAAGGTCATAATGAGCATTATGTGATGTTTGTGTCAAGGCTTATGTGAAATGCATGTGATGATCATGTGAAGGCTCATATGAGTTTTATTTGAGACTCATGTGAAGGCTTGTATGAGGTTTATGTGATCCTCATGTGAGAGCTTACTTGAGTTTTACATGATACTCGTGTGGGGGCTTTTATGAGTCATGTGATTCTCATGTGAGGTCTCATATGAGTTACGTGATATTGAGGGGCTCACATGAGCCTCATGTGATGGTCATGTGAGGGGCTCATGTGAGTGTCATGCCAGGTCTAGGGAGGCTCTACCAGCGAGGTGGGGTGGAATAAGGAGGTTCAGGAGAGACAAGCTGGAGGGTTTGGTCGGTCAAGATGACTTGTGTTGGGTCTGGTTGAGTTATTGCCAGCCTGTGTGGTGGTGGTGGTGGCTGAGGTTGTGGTGGTTAGGTTAGGTTTGTGTCTGCGGGTTGTGGTTAGGTACTGTGGTGGTCCCTGACATGACGTCAGTTGCTTTTTTTGGTGTGTGGTACGAGTGTTGTGGTTGTCGATGTGGTTGTTTTTGTGTGTGTGTGTGGTACGAGTGTTGTGGTTGTCGATGTGGTTGTTTTTGGTTGTAAGCTGACGTTGGTGTGTCTGTGTGGCTAGCTACAGCTGTTTTTGTTGCTGTTTTTGTTGTGGTTGTTGCAATGGTGGTTGTATTTGTTGTTGTTTTGGTTGTTATATCTGGGAAGATTATTGTTGTTGTTGTTTGTTTTTTGCATTGCTGTTGTTGCTTGTTCGGTCTTGGTAGTAACGTATGTGTAGTTGTTACTGCTGATGGTGGTACACACACACACACACACACACACACACCTTACACCGTCTCCCGGTGGCAAATTCCATCAAGATACAGTAATATATAAATAGCAAATCTTACCTCATCTTTCGTGTATTTCCCTGACAACCTTCATGCAGTCGTGTGCCTCTGCGCGTGGCTAGCCTCTCATATTAACTATCCAGAAATTATGAGAAAAGTATTTACGAATGAGGTTGCGAGATGGATCTTTTCTTTTTTCTTTTTTAAACGACGCTTTTATGTGGTTATGTCGTGAGTATTATTGTGGTAGGCGAACTCTCTCTCTCTCTCTCTCTCTCTCTCTCTCTCTCTCTCTCTCTATATATATATATATATATATATATATATATATATATATATATATATATATATATATATATGACCCACCATCCTAGGGTGACGTGTTAGGGTTCTTGGTAGGGTGTGGGAGATACAGTGGCCCTCCCAGTGTTGGTGATGGCTGTGTGGTGTTGGTGGTGGTGGTCGGGGCATGATGATGCCATCCCTGGCGGTGGCTGGGTCGTTCCCTAGGTCTGTAGTATTGTTGTTGGTGACGTATTGCTTTGACATGTTATGGGGTCTGCTCTGAGTGTGACGCTGTCCTCGTGTCTTCTGTCTGGTTATGTCTGGAATGTGTGTGTGTGTGTGTGTGTGTGTGTGTGTGTGTGTGTGTGTGTGTGTACATGCGCTTCTGCTTGATCCTCTCTCTCTCTCTCTCTCTCTCTCTCTCTCTCTCTCTCTCTCTCTCTCTCTCTATCTCTCTCTCTCTCTCTCTCTCTCTCTCTCTCGCGGAATCAGTCCTTTAAAGTGATGATTCACAAGGTAAATATATCTGGACAATCACATTTGTTACTCAATGAGTTCAGCCACTCAGAGTGGGTGCTCACCCGCCACTCATCATAACCCATCCTCCTCTAGCTGACAATTGGTCCTTCACTATCTGGCTCCAGTTAACCCTCGTACCGCGTGTTTGAGTCTCTAGCTGCGCTCCGGTTACTTCTAATATGGATCGCCAAAATCTATTTAGCTTTCATTTCATCAACGGTGTCATTAATCATCGCTGCAAACCTTCCAGTGAGTTCGAACACAGTTTATCACAGCCAATTTAGCGTCCAAAAGGATCGGAATAGTGATTATCGGAGTATATTCAGCTTCGCATGCATTCAAATACCGTTTACTTCAGCTGATCTTACAAAAGGTTAATCCGAGTATCATATCTGAGAGTCTATATGGCACCAGAGTCTGTCCAGCCTTCAGTTAATCCATATATCCTTTATCAGGATCTGTTTTGCTTCCAATTAATGCAGATAACGTTTATTGCACGTCTAATTACACCATGGCTAATCCTAGATATCGTTTAATGACATCTAATTACTCCCCAGTTAATCCAGTAGGAGAGGGTCGAGTAATTCCAAGGCTTAGATTAAGGTATGGGAGTAGGGATTTGGGTAAAGAATGGGTAGGGAAGGTTTGGGTAGGGAGTGAGTAAGGGAGTAGGTAGGGGAGGTCTGCATGGGGGTTGTATAGTGGCAGTAGAGGTAACAAGTTTACCCATACAACCATAAGGCTCTTCCTCCCCCCATCTTACACCACCTGCCTCATGGAACCTGCCGCTACTTACCCATAAAACCTGACTTTCCCACTCATAAAACCTAATGGCAAAGGCTCATAAAACCTGGAGTTATTCCCTTGAATAAAAAAAAAATCCTGGTGGTATCAATCATAAAACTGGTAGTTTTTAGTCATAAAAACTGACAGTATCTACTTAGAGAACATAATCGTTTCTAGTTATTATATATTTCTTTCATTAATCATTTCTTTTCCACCATTTCTGTACCAGCACTTCACTGAAACTCTCACCCATACCGGTATTTTTCTTCACCATTTTCCTACCACGATTTCTCTGCTACAACCATCTTCCACGTCGCCTCCTTGCATCCCCTTCCCTACCAACATTTCTCTACCATCACTTACCTGCCATCATATCCATGACGTCATCTCCTTGGTATCATTCCTCCCCCCCTCCGTAACCGCTTCCTTGCCACCATCTCTGAAATCACTTCCTTTCTACCATCTTCCCCCCCCCCCCCCCCCCCCCCCCCGATCATCTCTACTACCATCTCTGGCTCTTCCGTCACTTACGTTGCCACAAGAAAATATCCCAGAAGTTTGTTTTCCCTCTCCCTATACCGGCCACCTGCTTATAGCTAGCAAACTTGCATACAAGGACCAGTTTCTTACAGCAGCCACCTTCTCACAGCGGCCACCTGCTCACAACGATCCCCTCCTTACAGCGGCCACGCCTCCCTGGCTCGGATCCTGTCGCCATATACAGTTTCGAGTAGGATAAAATGCTGAGTGATTGCTTGGGCTTTTTCTGCCCCGTAAGATCAATTTGAGCGTAAGTCTGACGGATTACCACACAAATAAGGACCTTGCCAGAGTCCTAGTTGATCATCGACGTCACTCAGCGAGGCATGATGTACCTGCCATCTCCTATGATGTCTCCCATGTCCTGTGATGTCTCTCGTATCCTGTGTTGTCTCCCCATGTCCTATGATGTCTCATATATCATGTGGTTCCCCCCCCCCCTATACCCTCTGGTACTTCCCATGTCCTGCAGTGTTTCCTATGGTACCCCCCATGTCCTATGGTGCCTCCCATGTGCTATAGAACCTCACATGTCCTATGGTGTCTCTCATGTCCCATGATGCCTCTCGCGTATTTTTGCTACTCCTATTCCCGAGAGTACCTCCCATGAACTGCTCTACCTCCCATATCCTTCCATGACACCTCTAAAGTGGCATGGCGTCTTCCGTGGTACCTCGTATGCCCCTTGTGTTTATCATACATCCTTGTGCCTCCCGTGTCCTGTGGTACTAGAACCTGGAGCCTTCTGTGTCTTGAGGTATCCCCTCGTATGTCTCAATGTCTATACCATGTTCTAAGGTACCTACTGTGTCCTGATGTACGAGTCCTATCTTGAGATACCTCTCATACGAAGTGGTACCACGTATGTTCGTGGTGTTTACCATATCCTAAAGCTATACCTCAACCCGTCAAGTGTCTCTCCCAGTGGCCCAGTAGCATCACCCATGTCCAAATCTACCTCCAATGTCTTGTAGTACCCTCCATGTCCTTTTATGCTTATGATTGCTTCATGCCTCATATATCTCTTCCTATTTTCCATGTCCCGAGGTACCCCTTCTATATCTAGTGGTACCTCCGATACCAAGAGGTACTCTCCAGGTCCAGACCTACCTCTTGTACCTTGGCATGAGTCCTGAGGTACTCACTCCTATGTACTCTGGTATATATTCATTACATATTCTGATATGGTGGGGACTGTCCCTATCAGGTCATATCTCCTTGAGCATGTGATGAACCTCATGACCTGGGGTACTGCTCGTGTCTTATGGTTGCCTCCCTTTGACTTCTGGGTTCCATGTGGCTCCCATGTCTCCTGTGGATCCCATATCCCGTGTGGCTCCCATGTCCCGCTCCCGCTGCGCCTCCTTTCTTGTACCCGGACACGTGGGAGTTGGCCTCGCCCACCATAAACTATGACGCAATCGGCGATCAGGTCGGCGTGGCTGAGAGAGAGAGAGAGAGAGAGAGAGAGAGAGAGAGAGAGAGAGAGAGAGAGAGAGAGAGAGAGAGAGAGAGAGAGAGAATCTGGTGCCCAGCAAACTCTAAAACACCATGACTTGTCGTACCACATTTGACTCATCAAAAGTCAACACGGACCCAACTCATCACATCTGACTTACAGAAGACTGATGTATATATACTATATTCACTACATCTTACTCACCATAGATCATTATACTTATTACTCACCACAACCAACACAAAAAAGAATCAGCACGGGCCCTCCTCACCATATGTATGGCACATATATAGAACCCACTCCCACCAACCTGACGCAGACTGCATAGAAATCTAAGGCACATATGTCTTTCTAGGAATCTGCATAAGAAACATATCTTCAGAGCAATCTATTCAAGAAACCCATACCGTCATAGAAATCTATATAAAACATACATAGCTTTATAGAAATATAAGAAAGACACATCCTCACAAAAAAGAAAGAAAGAAATCTGCCGATTCCTGCGAGAGGCACGTGAAGTCTCATTCTTTCTTAATATTTATCGAAGTTGCTTTTGTGAGGAACCGACAGAAGTTTGGCAACTTAAAGTCGAGACACCAAAGATAACATTTGTCCAGGGTATATGACTTGTCGTCTGTTGAGCTTCAAGTGATCCGCGAGGGTGCACTTACTCTCTTATGTAAACACACTCAAAAATCATATATATGTACATATGCTCGCGCACACACACGGAAAAATCCCTTTGCGAATAGACAGACAAACAATCAAACATCTGTGGGCATATGGAATGTATGTTCTGACATGGGAAGACGAATAGAGAGACGTGCACATACATATAGGTAGACACACAAGCATACGCTTACATGTATATAGGCATATGTACATGTTCAACAGATAGAGCCCTCCCCTAGTGTTCAGTCCTCCAAATGATATATAGGTAGGTAATTACGTGCATACAAACATATACACACACGTAAACGCACACAGATGCACATACGCATAATACATGCACCTATATAAACATCCTCACAGATGCACATACAATTTAACAAGTACACACAGTACAAATAGGTAAATACAGATTAGTGGTTACATGAACACACTCACACGGAAATACACATAGATACAGAGAGAGACACAGATACATAAAGTTATACAGACAGACAGAGACAGGAAAAGACTGTCGTCCAACCTCCATTTATACGACATGGAAATACCTATCATACTTGACAGAAAAAACTGTATGATAATAAAAGGTAGACATCTTTGTCTTATCTCTCTCCCTTACACCACCCTCCTCCATCTCTCTCCCCCTCTCTCATAGCAAATTCTTATCTCAGGTACATGTAGCCAGGTACTGTCTCCCTTCCATATTTCCTCAGTCCGTCTCAGTCTGTCAGCCTCATCTTATTTTCTCTTATTTTTTTCTTCCTGTCTTTTCTCTCCTCTACATTGCCCAGATGATATCAACTCGCTTACTTCTTCTATCTCTTTTCTCTGTCTTTCTTATCCCCTGCCTTTATTCCCTTTCTCTATCTTCTCTTTCTCTTTATCGTTATCTTATTTCTTGCTTTGGAATAAACTATGTCGAAAACATCTTCGAAAATATCTGGCATTATCCTTGAAGTTAGTGAGTGACTGGTGACCTTATCACGACAGATGTAGAAATTAGCATCAGCTGGTAATGACTTGCAAGGTCACCCCTCTAAGGTCAGTCATGAGTGTTGTAGTACTCCCAGACCTGCCAGGTCACCTGCTGAGGACAGTCGTGAGTGTTGTAGCCCTTCTAGACCTGCCAGGTCACCTGCTGAGGACACCTGTAAGCGTCCTAAATATTGCCAAGCCTGTCAGGTCTCCTGCTGAGAGATACTGGTCTTGCTGACAGCTCATTCACCTTCCTGTTTATTTTAGCTTCAAGTGACGTTTTAGCTGGACTCTCAGGAAAACAATCGCTGGCAGCACCTGCGCGTCTTCAAAGGGCGAGTGGCTCAGCAAGGCTGTTCACGAGGTAAGGGTTTCACAAAGGGTGGCCATCTTCAAAGGGCAAGTGGTCCACTAAGGCCTACTGTCATCAAAGGACAAGATTTATCAAAAGCTGACAACACTTCAAAGTCTTCTAAAAGTTTTGCGATATTGTAGAATTTAATCTTTTAAATGTTTTAGATTCCGACGATATTCTAAGGGCTAATAACGACGTAAAGTCTTGTAGTGTTGTTTTGCAAGGGATCTATAATGTACAGTCTAGTTATACCTTCCAGTCTGCCCGTTTTCTTGAGATTGCTAGTTAAATGATGTCTTCCAGCCAGGCAATAATCTAAGATCCTGTTGTGTATCATAGGCCTCCTGCATACAGCTTACCTTACCTCCCTGCCTCATGGACCTTATCTCTAGATCTTCTGCAGCGCTCAGGAAGCTGGCCACGTAAACTGGGCTGGATTATAGGTGAAGGAATGTGTTGACGTGTGTTCGTCTGTGCGAGGTTCGTGCAACGTACTTTACGAATATTTGTTCATTATCTTCAGAATGGAAATTACGTCATGGATATAAGGGGTCTTGTGATGTGTGTGCGAGATGTTGAACCGGAGTTTGTAATGTTGTCGAGATGGGCGGTGACCAGAGAGCAGAAAAGAAAGTGTAACTAGTATATGTCTGAGGGAGGGGAGGTGTAGTTTCAGTTGGGTGTACATCTAGATAATTGGTGTTTAAAATTGGGTTAAAAGGGGCGGCTATCTAGTGCTTGACGGAACATATAGGTGTGTACATGTTATGTCAGTACTGTGTTTGCTGTGGGACGGAGGGGAATCTGTGGGCACAGATTGTTGAAGCGCGAGGTTGGGTTAGCATTCTATTTCTCCCCGGGGGTTTGCATTTAGTTATGGAGTCGTGAGGATGAGAAGCGTCTAGTGTTGTTCCAAAGACTTAAATACCAAGCTTATTGAGGTGGGATTGTATC